>NC_135856.1:31745314-31875314 GCF_031162955.1 Sander vitreus
TCTGGTCCAATTGATAAGGAAATAAATCTCTGTTTGACCTCGTCGTGGGCGGGCCCTGCCGTTGCTCTCCCTCTGAGAGAGAAAGCGAGAGTGGGAGAGGGAGATAGTAGGGGTGGGGTTGTTTGTCTACATGTAACAAGAGGTCGCTAATACACACACTCGCACACACACATTCTCCCGTCATACCTTCACCAAAACTTTCAATCATCTCTCGACTGTATGTGTGCCATTTAAGAGAGCCACTTCCAGGAGCGCTCCCCGAGAGGGCTGAGAAAGGACTTTGATTGAGCCGCGGTTTGATCGTGATGTTCTGGTGCTGCTTATCGTTTGTTAATGCCTGCCACTGCCATGTCACCCCGGTCTGGAACGGCACAAACAGTTCCTGCTGAAATTGCACAAACATGCCCTCCCCCTCCTACTCCTCTGGCTTGATCTCTCCCTCTTTTTCTGTCACTCTCTCTTTCCTCCTTTTTACATTTTCACACACTTTACTCTGCGCTGTAGTTGAGTTTACACTAGTCTGCTTTATCTTCCTGTCACGCTACCACTCCAGCTCAGTTAAGGTGCTTGAATACAAGGATAAGTGCAGTTTATTCCAACTTGGGTCTTATTTTTGTAGGTTAGGCCATTGTTTTTGTACTCACAAAGTTAATTGAGATGTGGGAACACAGCAACATCGCTAAAAATAAGTCTGACAATCATTCAGATTTTAAAGGACTAGTTTGATATTTTGCTTTCTTCCCAAGAATTTAGATGAGATCGATCAAAGATAAAAAATAAAATAAAAATAAAACCCCACACTTAGTCAAACATATCCAGAAGGCAAATAATAATAGAAAATGACTAGCTAAAGTGTCAGTCACACTTTACAGACCAATTTCCTACTTGCCGTAGTGTGCTTACTACTTTAAATGAGTTTAGATCATCTGTCTAATCTGAGATCATTTGTACCATCAGCTGTTGGGTTTCTCAACAACCTATAGGTCATCTGCCATCCCTGACCATGTCACAGCACATTTTTTTTTTCATTTATTTGCGTATAGTGTACATGTGTATTTATGCTCTTATCTAGTTATTATCTCATGTTTTTGTGTGAATGTGTATGTGTTGGCTACCTGTTGTGAACCAAATTGCCCCTTGGGGACATGAAAGACATTTCAACTTCCACTTAATCTGTTGGCTCTCCTGTCTGATGGTTCGGACTGCTCTTGTTTCTTGCCTTTGCCCTATTGGACAGCAGTGTTCCTGTGTTGCCAGATCTCCGCTATCACTTTGATGAGTACAATAACTGATAGAAAAGGTAGGCAACACTGTGAAAATCTGACCCTGGTAATAAACCAGAATTATCCTTTAAACAAAAGTGTGCATCTGTGTTTGGCAGCTAAAAGTGTTGAATCTGCTGATAATAACTTCCTTTGTTTTTTGGTCACTCTGGATATGCATACTTTGTTTCACAGAAACACACTGACAGATAAAGCTCATGCGTAACACATATAGTGTCACATAGTGTGTGTGTGTGTGTGTGTGTGTGAGACATGAGTCTGAAAAGGACGTACACGCAAACTTACTCACACTCGCGCACAAAGCAAGAACATTGTGGGAATCACACCATCAGCTCATTTCTTGTGTGTGTGTTTACACCCATGTGTGCATGCAATAGGGAGTGGGGGTATGTTTTCATTCCTGTTACCTTGCATTTTTTTCATCCTTATCCCCTCCTCCCTCCCTCCTCATCTTTCCTTCCTTCCCAGCATTCCTCCTCCCCTCACTAACCTCTCTCTCTCTCCTTCTCCCCCCCCCCCCTCTCTCTCTCTCTCTCTCTCTCTCTCTCTCTTTCTCTCTCTCCCTCCCTCCCTCTCTCTCTCTCGCTCTTTCTCCCGCCCTCTCTCTGCAGAAGGTCAGGGATACGAGGACGAGCAGAGAATCACATGATAGTTTCCCTCAGTACTCAGGCTCTGAAAACTTTCACGTTCACCAGCAAGCCATTGAGTGGAAACTTTTTCGTACCGCAGCATTGTTTTCTTTTAACCACAGAAACGTTGTAATACTCATTGGAAGTCTGTTGTCTCGAGTCAAGTCCTTTTTTGCTTGTCTTTTTGGTCCTGTAAAAATGGGATCCTCATCGTCTCTACATACAGTATGTCCCAGTCCCGCCTCTGGTGTCTCTCTCTCTCTCTCTCTCTCTCTCTCTCTCTCTCCCTCCACTAGCAGCAGCAGGGGAAGCAGTATTATTCTTCTCTGGAATGTCGCATCGGGCTAAATTTAGAGCCTTAGTTTCCGTTCTTCCTTCTCCTACCCTCCTGCGCCTCCTTTACTCCCTCCTTGCAGATGAGACTGAAATAGCCGGCGTTGTGTCTTGAGACTCACCTGGGAATACGGGCCCTAAACGCTCCCGTCATTCTCCACCTCACTCATCCCTGCCTCAAACTGGGCTTAGATACTGCAGTGTTGTCATATTCATGTGACTGCCACTTCATTGTGTGGTCGTTCATTCATGTGACTGCATGCTTTCCAAAAATCAATTCTGGTTTAATATTTGGTGGTCAAAAAACACTGGCTTGATAGGTGTGAGTGCAAATGAAAACTTGTAAGTGTGGATATGGCCAAAAGTTAACAGAGATTCCATTTTGCTGGCTAGTATGCACACATGGAAACAGTGTGACATGGTTAAAAAGTGAGCTGGGCTCTCAGTTTGTTAGATTGCCATCAAAGTTAAGTTATGTATCCTGTAGACTTAAATGTTAATTGTTTTATTGACTCTCAGCTTTTGAGAGAATAGTGATTTACTATGTATTATTATTATTAGTTATAGAGGTGTTGGTAGGTGTATTTCTTCACTTTGGACAGAGACAAGCTAGCTGTTTCCCACCGTTTCCAGACTTTATGCTAAGCTAGGCTAAACATGGAGGTTTAATGTCCATTCTTGACATTGGAAACAATCAAAACAATGTCCCTTCACAGGTCCATTTAGTAATTGTCGAGGAGATTTCAATTATATTTCCTGATCCTAATTGGCCGATGGAGTTTTTCAGGCGTCATGGAATTAGTGGATTTTTCCGAGCATCAGGATATAGGTTTGAAAGCTCCAGAATAACCTCTAAATGGACCTTGAGGGGAGATTGCTGTGGTAGAGTTTGAATTCTGGCCAGTTGATACCTGGCAAAGCAAACAACTGAGTTTTGAGCGATTATTCTCTCAACCTCTTGCAAATATGTTACAGTCACGTTCAGGTAGGGGGCAATCAAAATCATTCGTATTTCCACCTTAAGCAACTGTGTATGGCTAAGTCTGTGTTCACACTGACATCGAACGTTGTGCAAAAATCGCAGTCTTCTAATGCATTTCAGTGAGGACACTGCGTTGGCACAGTGGAAATGCCGATGCTTCAGCAAAAAGACTCACGGTCGTCCAGCGAATATGTTGAACCTGGCTCAACTTTTGTCTCAAGGCAGCGTGTCGTCATTCTGGCAATGCACTGTGTTGGTCATTCAAATATGTGGACATTTACGTTACAGGTAGATCAGTTTCAGTGTTTCCTCTAGGATGCTTTTCAGCAGCGGAGGGAAAGGGGCAGGGTTAACAGAAAGGTTGCTGATCTAGGACCACCCAGACTCCCCGTCGGATCACCAAACGTTTTGTTGCTGCCGTCACACAGGTTAGACCCAGCACTGCCGCTTTGCGCTGGCTGAATTTGAGTTGCTAAGTGAAGGTCCAGCTCCGGAGCTGCCGCCCACTCTCCTCCAAGCGAAGTAGTCTCTTAGCGGCGGCAGAGGGACCACGGGGTGCGCTAGCTTGCTAATTCCTGTCTCATTTGTGATGATAAACAGTAAATTCCTCAACTTCATCAAATTCCTAATTTTATTATTTTCCAAGCTACTGTAGTTGTCATGTGACCCGTGGATTCCATGGGAACGCAGCCGTCGAAGCTTTCGTCCCTCTTTGTCACTGCCTGAGGAGAAAGTGCTGTACTCGTGCTGTTGTTTATTTGGTTGCCATGACTTTGCGAGGGATTGACGTCCTGTCACTCCACCATTGTCCAGGCAGAAGTCTAAAATATTGCCCTGAGAACATTCCACAGTCAAATGGACGTAACGCGGAACTGTCATCAGCCATTTTTCATACCTGCACCCTGATTGGTCATAAAATGGCTTAACGGCAGAACGTGACATGTCTTTGTTTCCTTACAACCCTTGGACACATTCTGGGTTTTGTAGATGTGTGGCTCTAATTGTATTTTGCTCCATGCCACATTGTGTGTATTCGTGTGTGTGTGTGTGTGTGTGTGTGTGTGTGTGTGTGTGTGTGTGTGTGTGTGCATGTGGTGTGCATGTATACGTGCTTGTACATGTGTAACCATTCATCAATAAGCCCCTCTCTTGTAGCCATTAGCACTGATTCATGCCTCACTCCTAATGGTCAAATCATTAAAAAATGTTTAGACCACAGGCTGTTTGTGGATGTGGCGTGTGTGCATTTCTCTCCCTCCTTGTTTGCTCATAGAGGAATGTTTGTGTGCTCATGTTGTGTGTGTGTGCGTGTGTGCATGTGCGTGCGAGTTTCTCACTGTCCTCGGGCCGCTCGTAAGTATTGATCTCCATATGGTCAATGAGCAAGGCTAATGACGCTTCGATATGGCGCTCTTGCCCACCCCCAATCAATCTCCGCAGCCCCGGCACAAATGGCCCTCTCTGGTCTCCGAGAGGACCTGACGCATTAGCCTACCTCGGCCGCCATTAGCCAGCACTAATGAACTCCTCTAGGTTTCAAATACGTTCTTGCTAGTGAGGATTAGCAAATAGGTTATCGCCGTAGCTATGAATTGCCCTGTTATCCCTCAGTGTTGCCGGGATGAAGAGGATGTGCAAAATATCCACATAAATACAATGTGCACACTGATATACACACCTGTGTTGCTAACCACCCAATCATTGGTTTTCTAGGGTGGAAGGGTTGTGTTGTCATTGATTTCTCTGCAGCAGAAACTGGAGGCATAACATTAGTCTTTCAGGACAAACAAACACACACACACACACACACACACACACACACACACAAAGAAATGTGGAACGTATAAATACACCGGGTCAATAATCTGTGATATCTCATCTGTTAAAGAAGCATCTGTTTGTGCCACCGGATGAGGGGAAGGATAGAAAGTCAGAGAAGAGAAATGAGATGCAGGGATATCCCTTCTTCCTTCCACAGCAGGTTCTTCTCTTCCTCCGTCTCCTGAGGCTCAGAGAGAGCCCGAAAAGCAGAAACCGAGTGAAATCAAGAGAAAGAGAGACGTTACTGCCGCACTGGTGGCATTCCCTTTCACCGTTGGTCCCTGTAGATTTCCCTATCACTCACTAACACCAGTACGGCACAGTTAAACACTTACACGCTCAGCGAGTCATTCACTGCACTCTTTTGCCCCCCCCCCACCCCTCTCTCTCTCTCTCTCTCCCCCCTCTCTTTTTTCCTCTAACTGTTTGAGGTCTAAATCCCTCCATACTCAGCGACTTAACCCCTCTCTTTCATTTCGCCCCCTTCACTCGTGCTCGGATCTGCCAGTAACCATTAGTTGCAGCATGTCTGTGTGTGTGTGTGAGAGAATGTGTGTATGTGATCAGTAAACTAATGCTTTGTCGAGTGCCACGTTCCCGGCACGTGGCGTACCTCACAGCCAGAGTAAAACGCAGGAACTGCAAATGAGCTCTTATAGGCAGAAACACACACACACACACACACACACACAGAGGGCAATGTCCAAAATGACTCAAAGACAATACAATTGCCTGGGTTAATAGGTTTTCTTGGGATCATCCTTTAACCATAACTGAACCAACATGTTGCCATGCATGGATGCTGTGAAATGCATGTAGGCATGCAGGAGTGGATCAATTTGAGTCCCTGCAGCATGGTCCCTGCTGTTTGGAGGCCCTGTGCTTAACCAAGGCCCTTTTCGACACACACAGGATGCCACCCACAGACCGCACAAAGCCTTGAATGTTCTTTCAGTGTTTCCGTTGTATACATTTTTAAGCGGCGGCCCAAATTTACTGTTTATCAGGCCACAGATGAGACAGGAATTAGCTAGCTAGAGCACCCCGCAGTCCCTCTGCCTCACTCCCTGCCGCTCAGAGACTATTTCACCGGGAGGAGAGCGGACGGCAGCTCCGGAGACGGACCATCCAGTTAGCGCCCATAGCAACTCAGCCAAATTCAGCCAGCGCAAACCCCAGCGTCGGGGAGTCACAGCGGGCTGCTAACCTGTGTAACGGCAGAAACAGAAAGTTTACTGATCCCGAGGGGAGTCTGGGCTGTCCGGCATCAACAAACTTGCTGTCGTTAACCCTTTGCCCATGCTGCTGAAAAATATCCTATATTCAATTTCACCCAACAAAACCTTTCATATTCACTCTATAGACTAATGACTAATTTGCAACGTTTGTCTCTTAATAGTCATACAACATTTTTATCACCAACCACCTGCAAAACTAAACCCCATTACTTTTGTATTTAGTGCCAATTAGCCGGTGTTATCATCACACAACACTCTAAACTAAGATGGTGAACATTTTGGCATTATACCTGCTAAACATCTGCATGTCAGCCCTGTCATTGTGAGCATTTGAGCATACTGATGTAAGCATTTAGACCAAAAGTATAGGGTGTTGTAGGGTCTGAGTCTTGTTCCAAAGTCTGGACTCAAAAGAGAATTTACTTAACATCTTAACTGTTGATTCATTTTCGTCATTAATCGACAAATAGTTTCAGCCCTACTTTTCGCCGTTGCTCGTTTGGATCTTGCGAAGACGTTTCGAAAGCGTTGCTTTGCTCCTAGCTCCACGCGAGTTCCCTCGTGTAAATGTTATTAATGAGGTGGATGAGACCATGGAATATGAGGAGCAGTGAGAGGACAGAAGACGGGAGTAAATCACGCTCATGACAGCAAGCGAGGAGGAGGGAGGGTGAGCGGGGCGAAGGGATGAGATCATTGGTGGCCGGGGAGTGATTGTGGCGAGCAGACGAGTGTACCACCCTGAGAGGGACCAGGTGCTATAGTAAATCACCCTGGAAACGGTCGCCATGGATACCTTAAAGACACACACGTGCACACACGGAAGAAAGGCCATGTCTGGGAGAGTGAGTGATGCAAATGTGTGTATTTCAAAACGGGAGAACTGTGCGTGTGTGCGTGCGTTTCGATGTCATCTAATCATGGCGGCTGAGAACGGTATACGTCTGACTGACAGCTTGGAGCCACAGCAGGTGGACTACTCTTTCCCTTCACTTTTGCTCTCTCTATCCCTCTCTCATCCTGTGCGCTGTCAAATCATAACATCCTATATTACGACCGTGCGTACGTGCGCATATATATGTGCATTGAGGCTAATGTACAAAGCTTGTAGCCAGAGGAAGCAATAAACAGAGAGCGAGAGGAAATCAAACTCTGAGCCGAGTGTGTATGTGAGGTGATCACATTCGGGCTCTTCCCAGCGAGAATTCCCAACTAGAGGGTTTGAATTATTCACAGCTGCGATCAGTGCTATAACACGGCTCTTAACGGAGGTAAAGATACGTTCCACACGTCCGTCCATTCTCCTCCCGTCTCCATTTACCTCCCTGCCTCTCTCTCTTTCTCTCTCTCTCTCTCTCTCGTTATGACAGTAAACTGCCTTTTTATCCATCCAGCCATCTCTCTGAATAACCTCCTCTTCAATTTCCCCCCTCCTCTGTCTCCCCACGCACTGTCTTTCTTTTTGCTCTCACTCAATCTATCCCTCCTTCTGTTCCTCCTCTCATTCAGTCTCTTTCCTTTTCCACCCTTTTCTCATTCATCCCTCTTTCTCTCTCTCTCTCTCTCTCTCTCTCTCTCTCTCTCTCTCTCTCAAATCCCTTCCCTAATATTCTATCTCTTTTCAGATCCCTCCACCTAGCCACTCCTACGCCCCACGCCGCCCTTCCTCCCCTTGTTCTCCGTCCACCCTTCGACTCCATCCATCTTCCATTTATTCCTTCCTTCTTTGTTCTCCAGAGGGCTGTTCCTTCCTCTTCTTGCCTGCCTTATTCGTCCAACAGCGCTTCTCTCTCTCTCTCTCTCTCTCTCTCTCTCTCTCTCTCTCTCTCTCTCTTCTCCTCGTCCTCCTCCTCCTCCTCCTTACTTCACCCCCGCTTTCGTTTGTCTTTCTACCTGTTTCACATTTGTTTTTTTCTACATCCAGGCTCATCCATCTTTATTCTCGCTGTAGCTCATTTGACGTCTGAATCGGCCCCTGCCCCAGCAGCTATCATTTTGCTCCTTCGTCTTCACCCCGCCTCCCTTTCACCATTTTACCGTTTTTCCTCTTTTTTTCACTCTCACCTCACATTTCTTTGACTCCCTCTTTACCGAACGGCCGTATAACCTCCACCTCTCTTTGTCTCTCCCTCCATCTACCTCTCTAAATCTATCTGCGCCTCCTGTCCCAGCCCCCTCATTATGCCTTCCCCTCCTCTACACTCCCAGAGAGGGAGTGCCGTAGTCTCGGGGCAATAGCCCCCACATTCCCTTCCCTTCTCTTCCCTCCGTCCCCCTGCCATTCATCCTCGGTCTCTCCATCGCGCTCTTCCTGCCTTTCTCCGGGCACTCTTTCCTCTCCTCCTTTTCCCTCCCCCTCTCCTCACGTTTTCACATCATACGACTCCCTTCCGCTTACATCCTCTTCGCCCTACCTCCATCTTGATTTCTCCACCCCTCCAACTACCCCCAACCTTTCCCTCTATCCTACCATATTCCAGTGAGATAGTCCAGTGCAGCGGTGGGCTTTATTCACTGTATAGAGTACATATAGTAATACAGTATAGCGTCTATACTGTGTGTGTGTGTGTGTGTGTGTGTGTGTGTGTGTGTGTGTGTGTGTGTGTGTACGTATGTATATATCTATACTGTTACAGATATTGTGTGGATTAGATCAGCACAAGACGACGTTTCACCTATGACTTGTGGTTGTGTTTTTTTAAACATACTATAGGTCTTCAGGCATACATCTGCTGCAGATTTCTGGCTGCTTTATTCTCTCTGGAGAAGGCATATAATGAGGAATAAATCCAATTTTCTTCTCCACTTATTGTATTAGAAGGTAACATTCACAAATGAGTCTGAGCGCGCACACAAGCACTATCTACAGTGCACAACCTCTTCTTACTTGCTTTTTTGTCTTAGCTGCCTTTCTGTGCACCGCACCTTCAGCTATCACCATCGCCCCCCAACTCTGCCCATTTCTGTATGCCATTAATCTCTCTGCTCCTTTACCTCCTCTACCTTACCTCTCCCTCTCTCTGATGCAGGGGGAAGTATGGAGACAGAGAGAGGGAGAGAGTGACCATTATCGAAGCCAGCATCTGCAATAATTCCAGCGCAGCCTATTATCCACAATAGAGCCCAAATGGCCTTTGGTAATATGATGAAATCTGCCGTAAAAAGTAGAAATGGGACTAAAAGCGTCAGAGTGTAGAAAAACCTCCATTCCTCAGCTGCTTTATCACATTATTGCATTCTACTCATCTCTCTCTCTGTCTGTCTCCCTCCCACATTCGGTGCATTACTGTGTCTTCCTCCAAAATCTCTCCATTTCACTCTGTTTGTCTCTTTCTCCCTGCTTGTTTGGTGCTACCCCTCCCTCCATCAATCACACACTCTGTTCCTCTCTACTGCTTTCCTCGTCTCTCACTTTCCCTTTCTGTCTCTTCATCGCTCGCTCTCTCTGTCCATGTGACTCTCGATGAGCGCGTGTCGATCCGTTGTCAGATAACGGCGTGTTCTCCAAAAGTAGAAAATGGAAATGCCATTAAACTCAGTCACTTCCTAATGCAGCTAAAACGCTGAACGCCAACGCGCGCACACACACACACACACACACACACACACACACACACACGCAGACAGACGGACATGGATGTGCATGGATGGGACTGTGCTTGCAAACAAACACAAGAGAGAAAGGACCTTCCAATATTGTACCACAAATAAGCGCAGGAAAAACAATTTGCTGTCATTGCTAACTGCTGCGGGTGTGTGTGTGTGTGTGTGTGTGTGTGTGTGTGTGTATGTGACGGCCATATCTTCCCCATCCTCTTTTTTTCCCTCCTCCACTGCGTTGTCCCAAGGGAGGTAGAGAGGTGATGTATAGACCCTCTCCTGATCGCACGACTCAGCAGAACAGATGGACAGAGAGAGAGAGAGAGAGAGAGAGATAGGTGTACAGTTGTACACTGAACAAAAGGGCTATGTGGTGGTGTGTGTGTGACTGTCTGTAGGTGTGCCGATGCATGTAGTGTGTGTAGACTGAAACTGCTGAGAGCTATAATATATTGTTTCATTAGTCTTTGAAACTGGTATCCACTGTGTTCCCTGTTATACATAGGCCTATGTTATCTTCAAACACACATTTACTGTGGCTGGAGATGTTCTCCATAGTCATGGTATTGGAAAATGCTGATATTGTTCTAGTAAGCAAGTCTGTTCAAAAACAGACTGGGGAAGTGTTTTTCTTTTTCTACACGTAACGTGCTAGCATCATCTTTGAAGTTTTGCAAATTTCAAATCTATTCCCCCCCCAACTATGTTATCTTATGTATTTGCTGTAGGTCAAACATCATTTCAATTACTGTACCACTTTCTTCACAAGTGTACAATTTTGGAGCGGATCTGGCACAGACCCATGGAAAACCTACCCGGACCTGACGAGTACAAATACATCAAAATAAATAAAAAGGGGCTTAATCTAAAAGAGACCCAAGGTCAACCCGAAGCGGTGATATAGCCCCAAGGATCACTAGATCTGATCCAAACTCTCTCAACCCCAACAGTCCCAAACAGAGAGAGAACAGAACACCAACACTGAGTGATGCTCCATTCATTAATGGACAGCCGTGGTCAACAAAGTACACCCAGAAGGTTTCCTCTGATGATTATGATGCGCAATGTGATCAGAGCTGATGGAGTTTACAAAATTGTATATAATAGTGCTGCAAAATGAAAAACCTTGGCATAGGGCTGGGCAATATATTGATATTATATTGATATCGATATATGACGCTAGATTTGGGATATTGTAATATTGCAATATGAAATAAGTGTTGTCTTTTCCTTGTTTTAAAGGCTACATTACAGTAAAGTGATGTCATTTTCTGAACTTAACAGACCGTTCTAGCTGTTCTATTATTTGCCTTTACCCACTTAGTCATTATATCCACATTACTGATGATTATTGATCAGAAATCTGATTACGAAATATTTTGTGATGCACAAATAGTCAAACCTACAATATCGCCGCAATATCGATATCGAGGTACAGTATTTGGTCAAATATGTTGTGATATTTGATTTCCTCCATTTCGCCCAGCTCTACCTTGGCATATAACCCATCCAGTGTACAGTGTGTGTGTCCGTGATGAATTCAATGGCATGGTTAGAGCAAAGCGTAAAGCACGAGCAGGCGTAGAACTGCTCATCGAAGAGCATCCATCTGATCATGTATGCTAGCATATAACTTCTTTGAAAGTACCTGTGTAGAGAATGGCTGACACGACGTGGTGGGGCTCTGGTGGTGAGGCTGCGAAGCCTGACTAAACCGGAGCAGTCTCCACACAAAAACGGAGCCGTAAAGAGTCAATTACCTCGGTTGTGACCAAAGACCCTTCCTCCTGCCGCCTTATCATTTCTACAAAACAAGAGCAATTGAGGAGTGGTTAAGAGGGGGGGAGAGAACCGAGGGAAGGGTGGGTGGAGGAATGACTCGATGAGTGACGGAGGGAAAGCTGATGTTAATAAAGGAAGGGAGCAAACAGCCACCCCCGAGGAGATGAAGAGAAGCGGCAGGAGGCAGGGAGGGATATATAGGGGAAATCATTTTTGAAGGAGTGGACTGTCGGCCGACCTAGAGTGAGAAGTAAATGTGTAACCAAACACTGGCTATAGGGACAAACAAGAGTGAGACGGAGACTGAGAGAGAGAGAGAAAGAAGAGGGAGGGGAAGATGTAAGCCGAGTGGGAGGAAGGCACAGAGTGAGAAAACAAGCTCGGCCATGTGTTTAAGTCAACAACAGCAAGAGAAACCTCAATAGCGGAAGAAGAAAAGGTGTGGGCGGGAAAATACTCCACCGGGGGAGAGAGGCGACAGATGTAGAAGGGGAACAGGCACTGTGAGATGTAGAAAGAGAGGAGAGAAGGGAAGAGACGTGTCTCAAGAGATTTCGGGAGAAAGAAATCAAAAGAAAGTGAGACGTTTAGAGAAAAGTAGAGAAATGTAGACACCCCCTGTAGCTCCGTTACAGCGTTGACTGTTGACAGCAGAAAAAAAAAAACTAAAGGCGAGGTGGGAGAAGAGGGATGGGGTGATGGAGAGGGTGGTGGGAAGTAAACGACAAGAAGAAAAACTAATTATTCTGTGATTCCACTAATTAGCTCTGGCTTTACTGACAAGCTCTGCAAGGCAACAGACGTTTACCAAAGGATTCACACTACCCTGATGGCCCGGGTGGGAGGGACTGAAAGAGAGAAGGGGGGAGGGAGGGAGGGAGCTAGATAGAGGGAGGACGAGGTGAGAAGGAAAAGAGAGAGAGCGCTACGAAGATGGGTGTGGGGCGAAGGAGCAGAAAGACGGATGAACGGAGACGGACGGAAGGAGAGAGGAGGAGGCAGGGAGGGGTGACGATGGTGGCAGTGATGTGGGTCTGAAGTTATCTGAAAGCACTCCATCAAGTGAGAAAGAAAGAGAGAGAGAGAGAAGAGCCAACCCCAGGGGATCAACTTGTGACGTCTGTTTACCCATGCATTGAGCAGCTCCTCCATAAACTAACAATTAAAAAGCCTCATTTAGGCACTTTACCACTGCAGATAATGCACACACTGGCGTGTCAGTGAAGGGAAGTCATCTTTAAACACTGACTGTATTCTAATAATTGCTACTTAGAAAAGACAGTAGCAGGGTGTGCGTGTGGTACAGATGAAGGGTTTTGTGTGATTTCTAAAATGATTCTGGGTACATGCAACTCTTTTCCTGGGATTTCTCGCTACAAGTTTGATTTTGAATCTCAATGGAAATATTTCAAGTAAAATACAAAAACAAAATGTTAAACCCCAAACTGTGGCTAATCAAGGGTGAAATGGCATTTCTTCTCGTAGCCTGGCATTCTTTCATATAGCCTACGTTAGGTAATGTGGGGATGTTCTCTAGTGTAGGGGTCAGCAACCTTAGACATAGCTTGACCAATGGCACACCATCAGTAAGTGTGCAAAAAAGTGGGTTACACTTTACTTGAAGGTATCTACATAATAATAATACACATTTATGACTTGTGACATGACACAAGTCATAAACATTTATGACATAACGTTTCTGTCATTGTCATTCGTTTTTTTTGTTCATGACAAGTTAAACGTGCGGTATACTCACCGTTTCCAACCTGTCTCGCGCCAGTGTGACGTCATGGGAGCGCCGTAACTATTTATACTCACGCGTGGTGGTCGCGACACTAGTTGCAGTCTTCTCCTGAACAGAGGTGGCGCTAATGAGGAAAGGCTACCGACTTGGCGCTTTCTACGGACTAGAAGAAGAAGAAAAAGGTAAACCATGGCAAAGAGAAGCACTCTGAATACTTCAGAATGTCTGCACAACAATTCGATGACCTACTTTGTCGGATCAAGCCTTTCATTCACCATAAAAGAGCTCATCTTAACCCAGTGAGTTTACAAGAGAGACTTGCAGTCACTGAGAGTCCTGGCATCCGGTTGCCCTCGAACTCGTCCATGCTTCCTGTTTCTGCTTTGTTGGTCGCGCACTTAAAATCCTGGCGCGCCAGCAAGATCGACATCATTTTGACGTCACATTGGCGCGCGACAGGTCCGGTGCGGCGACTGTCAAGAGGCCCTTAGGGTTAGGGTTAGGGTTCACGTGTCATGACAGTGTTGTGTGTTCATGACACTGTCATGTCACTCTTATGTAGATACCTTCAAGTAAAGTGTTACCAAAAAGTGTCCTCTCATCCGCATGCCAAATTACCTCTTTCACAGCCATTGGCAGGAGCACAGCCTGTTATTTTTGGTAGGTTAATTGACGTTTTCCCCATGCTACGAAGACCCGCTCGGACAAAAGATAGAAGGCCAAACTGCCTGAGCGGGCTTGGTAGATGACGGCAAGCTTAATGCTGATATTGCACACTGATTAACAAGAGCATTTTAAAATGGCACTTCATATCAAAACGGTTGCTGACCACAGTTGACCCTTCTCTAAGCCCCATCCCTCCTTTACTGTTGCTTCACCCGTCAAGCTTACCATTCCAGCACGGCACATTCCCAGTTCACAGCGGTGGCAGGTTTACCACTTGAAATTTGTTGTGATTTTTGAAAAAACAGGTCTTTTTTTTTAAGATATTTTTTTGGGGCTTTTTGGCCTTTAATGGATAGGACAGCTGAAGACCGGAAAGGGAGGAGAAAGAGGGAGATGACACGCAGCAAAGGGCCGGTTAGGGCGGTAAGGACAGAGCCTTAGTACATGGGCGCGTACTCTACCAGGTGAGCTAACTAGGGCCCCCAGAAACAATGGGTAGCTAACCCTAGCTAACATTAACTAACTAACATTAACTTTATGCAATAGTCTTCTGTATGTGAACACAGGTGTTTCTCCTGAGAAAAGGTAGAGAGATTTTGGTGAGAATGTACATAGGGCTTTATGTTTCTGTGTATGTCAGAGAAAAGGAGAGACATGTTAAAGAGGAGTGTGTGTGTGTGTGTGTGTGTGTGTGTGTGTGTGTATTCAGAAATAGGGCAGTTAGGGTTTAGAGCAGAGAGATGTTAAGAGATTAAACAGACCTCCTGTAGGGAGCAAGACTCTTCTCCAGCAGTTTAAATATAACTCTCTTCAGGGACAAACTGAGTAAGTGTGTGTGTGTGTGTGTGTGTGTGTGTGTGTGTGTGTGTGTGTGTGTGTGTGTGTGTGTGTGTGTGTGTGTGTGTGTGTGTTAGGGGGTTGGGTTAGGGCAGGTGTTTTGGATGTATTCTACACAACTGGTGGCTAAGAATCAAACCACTGGCTTTTACTTCCACATGTTCGTGGGTGGGTGTGGGTGTGTGTGTCAAAGTGATGTCTTTTTTTTACCTTTGGTGCTGTGGGGATAGTATGATACTGTGAGGTCTGGCTCCACCATCTGCTCAGGGTTCGTGTGTGTGTGTGTGTGTGTGTGTGTGTGTGTGTGGTTGTGTGTCAGGTGCTGCATAATACTTATGTTTTTAACCATGCGCTCTAATACACAACAGGTTTGTTGTTTTGTCATTACAATTACTTTATTCCTCGACTTCACATCTACCACGTTAAGCAGAGACAAATTGACAACATACACTGACACACATCCTGTCCTCTTCTCATATGATGACTTAAGATGGGAACAGACTAAAGAATCCTAACAAGCTGTGAAGACTAAATGTATCGACTGCTCTGTTCAGATTATAGCCGTAGCCCGGCAACCTACATGATAATGTTCAAATTTACAGATTCCAGTTGACAAACTTGTAAAATGCTCAATATAATTGTGATCTGAGGCTCAGTTGGAAGGCAAGACCATCGTAATGCCTGACACTTTAGTTGCCAAGGGCAAATTGGGCATCTAATCTGACCTTAAACCTTGTACTTTCCAGTGTTTAGTCCTGAGAGTTAGTACTGTTTGTTTGTACTGTACGCAGTGTCCTGGTCATCTGTGTAGGGCATAGAGTAGTGGATTAGTTATCTCTGCTCGCAGCCCATATCTACTCTGTCAGTTATTAACATACACTGAGGAGCAGGTTGAGTGGGATGCTTAAGGACACTTGACTACATCTCTTAATGGTGTACTGACACAAAATCCAGTCTGTGGCTGCCTATGATTGCAATGTAATAGAAGAGTCGTGTCACATTGCATTTGCAGTAACATTACTTTTGTCTTTTGAGCTGTCTATATTTTGGCAGTTTTAATCCAGAAGATTTTCACATTTGCTATCCACCTCCATGTCATTGTGTGGTCTTGGTGCTAATCATAGGTAGGGTTGGGCATTGTTTTGATTTGAACAAGTCTGATTCCAATTCCGATTCTTCCTTTTGATTCCGGTTCTTGGCGATTCTCGATTCCGATTCTTTGAGCGGTGGAGGTGAAACGGGTCACATTCTTATTTCACAGATAAGAGGAAGATTTTATTTTGATTCAATGGTGATTTACAGTTTTACCGGGCTTCTTCAACGTAAAGTAAAGCCACACTAGAGTGCAGCTTACTGTGCTCTATGGCTGCAACACAACAAGCCTGGAAATACGGTGGCTGCTACCGAAACCAAAACTTACGCATGTTAAATTTGGAACCGATGATCGGATTCAAAACCAAATTTTCCCAAACAATTCAAATAAAAAAACGATCCCATTGCAATCGTAATTTTTGAAACGATTCCAAGTTGGAACTGGTTCTTAATGCCCAATCCTAATCATAGGTTAGCAATAGCATACAGCTGCAAGCCTATTACTAACACAGCCAACTGTGTACATAGTACAATTCTATTAGAAATCATACTATACTTTGAAATGTAGGTAATGTATGTTTTATATGAACATGAAATGGAATATGTAAAGTCATTTTCATAGATGTCATCAAAGACAATTGTTGTAAACTATGTAATAGACTGCATTTCTACAGTACAGTTATATAATTACTGTACTGTATGCTGTAGCGGTACCTTGCACCTGCATGCGTTGACAAAAATAACTATGACAGCTTTTCTATTCGTCTTTCTATTCATCCTACATACATCAGTTCTTGCTATACTGTAGATCTACACATCCATTGCCTCAGGCTGGATGTGAATGCAGAGACTCCACTCCAGCAGACACCTCCGGAGAGGCATCCAGTCCCATTACTACCGGCGTCTTTTACCGCTTTTGGATTTGCATATTTCTACACATCTCAGATGTCAGCAGCAGGGTCAGGGTGCAAGGTCCACCAGTGTGAAGCTCAAGAACACTCACAGTGAATGAGAACACAGTGATGAGCGCTGGCTGGGAAAGAGATGGGAACCTGTGGCCTTCAAGCTTTAACTCACTCCATGCATCTGCAGCACAAACCATCAACTGCTGCAACACATCCAATGTTGCTTCAGCTTTGGTGCTGCTGATCCAAATGCAGGATAAAAACAAACACTGCAGGCAGATCAGATGTACAGTACTTCCTGTTCACTTCCTCAGTCTGATTACAGCCGTAGTCTGAAGCATCTCCTCATCCATCCGGCCCTCACTCTCTGTTCCCTCTTCTTTCACTGCTCCTGCTCTCCTCCTCTTCACACTCCCTCCCTCCCTCCCTCCCTCCCTCCCTTCCTTCCTTCTCTTACACAAGTGGGTGACAGATGTGAGCCACTCTGGAGAGCACACAGACACCCAGCACTCATCTGCCAGGCACCGCTGCTGCTCTTATAGGGTGTGTGTGTGTGTGTGTGGGGGGGGCAAGTGCAGCCTTTAATCTCGCCGCTGTGTGGTCACCATGGGATAAGGTGATTTAATCCTGACTGGAGAGTGTATGACTATACCAGTGCTATACACTTTTTAACACACATACTTTAAATACAGTAGACACATATGTCTGCTCCATAAGGAACGAAATGGAAAATCTCTCTCACAATCTCTCCCCTCTCTGCCTTACACACATGGACACGCACATTTCCGCTCACTTCACGTGTAATGTAATCACCTGGGCTCTCCATGCTTCCTAACTCAATAACGCTGACAGCCTCCACCACACACACACACGCGCACACACACACGCATGCACAGAAAAAAAAACTTGCACATCCTCCGGAACAACCTGCGATGCATTCACCTCCTCTACTTTCATTTCATGCTCTCTGATCCTTCCTACTACAAACTGATCTATTTGCAACTTATAGTAGCTGTTGCCATTGGGAACTCTGTTCCTCCTGTATTTAGGAGCTAACCAGTGAGTCTCATTAGCCACTGACCCATTTCTGTTGCAGAGCGCAGAGTTCGGGGACTGACTCAAGCCGGTCCGAGGTGCCAGAATGAAGCGTCTGGGGGGTGGGGGGCGGAGAAACAGAGGCAAAGATAGAGAGTTGGATTGACGGGGCCAAAAGAGAAAACAGACAGACTGTGGTGGCTCTTTGTTACATTATTCAACAGCATTCATGAGATCGGACAGAGAGAATGGAAGATGTACTGATAAACAGAGCAAGAAGAGTTGGAAAGCCCAAGTAAAATTGTAGGATAAGTGTGAGGGTGTTTGTGGAGGGTGACCAGGCGCGGCGGCCATAACCGCTCCTCCGAGCGCCATCTGCTCCTCGCCGCAGCAACTGTTGCCAGGGTACCTGCTCTCCTCTCCTCCCCTCTTTCCCACCTTTTACTCCTCCTCTTTTGGCTCCTCACCTCCTTGTTTCGGCTCTCCTTGTCCCCACTTCTTTTTCTCCTTCTGCCTTCCCTCTTTCCTCACACATTCTTTTCTCTTCCCTTCAATTCATTTGTTCATACCTGCTTTCTAGTCAATAAGCTTTATTGGCGTGACATTCATTTCAGTGTATATTAGCGTATAAGCGTGTATTAGCCTGTATAACGCTTCAGTGAAGTACTATTAAGGAACTAATAAAGTGTATCTCTCTCTTTTGCATGTCTTTAACTATATACAGTGTACACATGCTGTAGTTTTCTGTCATTTCTGCAGCTAACTGCTAGTGTGCTTAATACTGCCACTTCTCCCCTGCAACACACACACACACACACACACACACACACACACCCCTCTTCCACCAAAATCTTTAATTCTCTGAGACCCACACCCCCACCCCTCCTCTGAAAACCATCTCTCTTCCGTTCCTTCGTTCCCTGGCAATTGTGCGGACATGACTCAGGGCCCTCTGTCTACAGAGAGAAAAAGAGAGAGAGAGAACCAGAGAAAGAGTGGAGAAAGGAGTTTGATGGTGGGGTGTTTAGAGAGAAGGGAAGAAAAGAGGTAGAGTGAGTGGGGGAGAGGGAGAGATCGTAGATCAGAACCGTCATGATTGAGCCATCTGCTGAGAGGAGGCCAGTGAGACTCAAACACACATATACACACACACACACACACACACACACACACACACACACACACACACACACACACGCCTGCTTAAAGATCACCACTGCCACCTGTTGGTCATTTTCTGACACTACGCCTCTCCTTCCCCTCTCTCGCTCTGCCCCGTTGCCATCCGGTAGGAACATGCCAACCGGAGATGAGACACGTAGCTCTGAACATCGATCAGTCTGGTCTGGCTGTCTGGTGAGCCAGTCTTAACCAGCCCATTTTCTTTGCTCCGCAGGGTTTTTTTGTACTCTAATATATGAGGTTTATCTCCACCTAACTCCTTTCTAAGAAGAGCGGAGCCTCAATACGGATTATGAAGCTTTGGCTCTTTCAAAACATATTGAGTATAGTGATGTGCTACAGACTCTTGCCAATGCTACGATGCGCTACTCTAATCCTGCTTTTGCTGTTTCATTCTTGCCCTGCAGTTAAATGTGATTTGTTATACACCGTCTGTTCCTCTGTGGGTGGCTGTGTGTTGTTGCATTTTTATGTGTGCACACACACACACACACACACACACACACAAACACACTCTTTACTGGCCTGAATCGTTCTTTCTTCTCCTCTTAGGCCTCTCCCCTCTCTCACTGCCGGCGAGCCTAAACGATGTCCACTCTCGTTCAGCAGTCTAACCTTTTAATAGATTCATAAACGCTCCCCTCCCATTGGCCAGAGCAGGCCATTTCATCCTATTAGAGATTAGCATACGGCTGAGTGGAGGAGGAAGTGCTCTTTATATGCTAATGAGGAGATAATGTATGCAGCGAGGACCAACCAATGCCCCATTGGGAGGACTCTGGGTGGCCCGACGAGCTGAATCTTGAGGCAGTACTGTCTTTATCTTGTATTTCACTCCCATTCACAGTCAGCTGGACTGTGTCTTTTGTTCTATGCTTAAACAAAGGTGCCACTGTAGATGGCAACAACACTGGGAGTGTCTCTCTGTGCCTGATTATTATAATATTACTATTATTACCTGTTATTGTGCGACATAAACTTGTGATAAAGAGCAGTGACAATAGCACTAAAGAGGAGGTTTGCATAGTTAGCAGTGGCTGTGCGAAAAAGCTAATTTAGCCATTTTTGTTTGGTTTTACCCTTATAGCTGTATAAACATTAAAATAGACTATAAAGCAATAGTTCAGCATTTTGGGAAATACGCTTATTTGCTTTCTTACCGAAAGTTAAAAGAGAAAATCAATTCCACTCTTATATCTGTATTGTAAATATGAAGCTACTGCTAGCAGCCAGTGAGCTTAGCTTAGCACAAAGATTAGAAACAGGGGGAACCGGATTTTGCCTAGCACGTCTAAAGCGTACATGTTCTATCTCATTTGTTCAATCTGTAGTCACAATCTATCAAAACTAAAGTGTAAAACCTGGCTAGCTGTTTGCCCCTGTTTCCAATCACTATACTAAGCTAACATGATATGTAACAGACAGAAATGAGAGTGGTATCAATCTTCTCACGTAACTCTGGTAGGTCCTAAATCGGATCAGCTAGAATGGTCGACGTAGTTAGGTTTAGGCATGGGGAGTGGGCATTGGTTAGGGCTCGGGTAAGAATACCAGGGTAAGCCATCAGAGGCAGAATAAGGCGGGTCACGAGGCACATCCTTTGATGTTGACCATCTAGCGGATATGTTAAACTATTCCTTTTACTTGCTTGATTGATAAGTGATGAATTGCTCAACAGTCCATCTGACCAGCTGCCTCCCTCCCCCCCTCTCTGTCTGTGCAGGAACAAGGTGTGGTGGGAATGTCACGGCCACCGGGCGCCATCCCGCCTCCTCACCCTGCTGGGGGCGTGGCCTCAGGGGTGGGGCCCAACCAGGGGTCAGGACCACCTCCGGGCTACGTGGGCAACCAGCAGCAGGCGGCCATGATGAAACAGATGATGGCGATGGAGCAAGAGAAGAGGGTGCAGATGCACATGATGGAGCAGCAGAAACAGCAGCTCTTCAGAGAGCAGAGACAGCAGCAGCAGCAGCAGCAGCAACTTCTGGCCGAGCAGGTGAGTGTTTTTCAATCAGAGTGCTCATAGCGTAATGTTAGTGTGATGGTGTGGTGATGAAACCAACTGGCTAGGTCTGTGTAATTTGTCTGTCATGCATTAAACTATAATTTTTGTTTATTCATACACTCTGCATATGTGTCTGGGTCTGCTCATCCTCTCCTCTCCATGTATGATTACCCTCAACCAGCCCCCTCTTCACTACTTCCTTTTCATCTCTGCTGTGTGTGTGTGTGTGTGTGTGTGTGTGTGTGTGTGTGTGTGTGTGTGTGTGTGTGTGTGTTTGCCACATGCCACCTGCTGTGATAATGTGGTGTTTTCTTTTTATTTCTCTCTCTGTGAGGGAATCAAGTGTTAAAGAGTTCTGAACTCTAACGTCACCACCCACTATGTTGGTTTTAATTGGATCTGCAAAAACATACACAGACACACAAATATAGGTGTCTGGAAAGGAAACACATCCTGCTGGGGATTAGTGTATGTTGTTAAATGGATATCGTACCTTCATTTAAATGAGCAACACCTTATGCTTTCCAGGCACACATTCAGTTGCTGCTTTGTATGCTGCAAGGACCCAGACTATTAAGTTTTTCCGTTTAATTTTCTATACCTGCACCACAACTATGGCTATAATAGAGCATCAGGGCTGCCTTTGGTTTCCTATTTGAGCATTGATCAGTTATGTTATTTGTGTAGGAGAACATCGTGCGGATACTATATACTATACCCAACATCTGTCCTACTTCTGCTATACCAAACATCTGTCCCACTTCTGCTATACCAAACATCTGTCCTACTTCTGCTATACCAAACATCTGTCTCACTTCTGGTTTACCAAACATCTGTCTCTACTGGACCAAACATCTGTCCCATTTCTGCTATACCAAACATCTGTCTCACTTCTGGTTTACCAAACATCTGTCTTTACTGGACCAAACATCTGTCTCACTACAGCTATACCAAACATCTGTCCTACTTCTGCTATACCAAACATCTGTCTCACTTCTGGTTTACCAAACATCTGTCTTTACTGGACCAAACATCTGTCTCACTACTGCTATACCAAACATCTGTCTCACTACTGCTATACCAAACATCTGTCTCACTTCTGGTTTACCAAACATCTGTCTCTACTGGATCAAACATTTGTCTCTACTGTACCAAACATCTGTCCCACTACTGCTATACCAAACATCTGTCTCACTTCTGGTTTACCAAACATCTGTCTCTATTGGACCAAACATCTGTCCCATTTCTGCTATACCAAACATCTGTCTCACTTCTGGTTTACCAAACATCTGTCTTTACTGGACCAAACATCTGTCTCACTACAGCTATACCAAACATCTGTCCTACTTCTGCTATACCAAACATCTGTCTCACTACTGCTATACCAAACATCTGTCTCACTTCTGGTTTACCATCTGTCTCTACTGGATCAAACATTTGTCTCTACTGTACCAAACATCTGTCCCACATCTGTCTCATCTACATCACTCTAGTGTACCAAACATCTGGCTATCATCTACTGTACCAATCATCTGTCTGTACTGTACCAAACATCTGTCCCACTTCTGCCTTACCAAACATCGGTCTCATTTACATCACCAAAGAAAAAATCTGTTTTAACTCTACTGTACCAAACATCTGTCTCATCTACATCACCAAAGAAAAAAATCTGTTTTAACTCTACTGTACCAAACATCTGCTCGGCCACATCTATCTGTAGCAGTTATACTAAATAAATCACTCAAATGATTGATCAGCTATCAAAATTCAAATTGAGGACATTCCCTGTACTCATACCTGCCAAGGCACCATTCTCACTCAGAATGTAATGTTGTGACTCTGACAGTGTACTTTTTGGAGGTTTACCACACTCACAACACAATATTAAGGTGCAAGAAAATATAACCTGGAGAAAAGAATGCTTGCACACTTGCACAGGTCCATTGCAAGTTTTTAATGAAAACAAATCAGGCAAATATGTTTGCCCCTGTGAAGGTTTTGTAACCAAAAGCTTGGCTTTATCGTTATAAACTAGCTCTAGAGCTAGGACTTCAGTGTGCATTTGAAAGCATTATTTCATTCTTTAATTAATCATATTTAATGTTCATAAAATCTGTTTAGTTTACTGTTCTTTTTGTGTGACCCTTTTTCTTGTCTGTATCCTATAATGAGACCAAACCTGAATTTATGAAATGGATATGAAGGCACGTAACATTTCTAACCGACACTCTTAACAATTGTGTGTGTGTGTGTGTGTGTGTGTGTGTGTGTGCGTGTGTGTGTGTGTGTGTGTGTGTGTGTGTGTAGCTCCAACAGCAGCAGCATCTCCCCAGACAGCTGGGCCAAGGCCAGAGGAATCCATACCCCCAAGTCAATCAGTACCAAGGTGAGACACACAAACACATGCATCCATTTCATCTGTGCAACAATGCACACAAGTTGTGCAAAAATCATAAGAATGGCAGCACCCCAATGGATTTTCTAATAAACAAAGCAAGACCTGACCTGCATTCTAAAGCATTTTATTGATGACTCCATTAGTATATGGATTTTTGGTAAATCAGTTTCTAGTTCTTTGCAGAGCATCCTGATGCTTACCAAGAAAGGCTTCCAATCGCACATGCACACTTGGTCTGCATCAAGTATGGGATACATGGTAGAGAGCCAAGACACTTAGACGTTTCCCAGATTTTACAGTTCACTCTCTGACATATTCAGAGACAGATAAACACAACAAACACATAAAAACATGGATGCAAACAGCCGCGCTGACTGAGCATCATCCTGAATCCAAACCTCGTCCTCTGTCTGTCTGTCAGATACATCTGTTGGCGCTCAGATGCTCTTCAGACTCTCTCTCTCGCTCTCTCTCTCTCTCTCTCCTCTCTCACTCTCTTTAAAAAAAATAGAATATTCCTGCTCTGCCTGTTACCACGGCAACTTGTCTGTCCTGGATCCCCCAGAGTTCCGGTGAAGTCAGAGAGATGGATGAGAGGAGGGAAGTAGGAGAGGGGGAGAGAGGGGGGAGGCTGGCAACTAGAGGAATAGGTAGATGGTCTGGTAGGTAGATGGAAAGGTTATGAAGAGAAAGAGAAAGAGAGAGAGAGAGAGAGAGAGAGAGAGAGAGAGAGGAGTGGGTAAGAGGCTGATGGACAGACAAAGAAAAACAGAGAGGGAGAAGAGTCCAATCGAAAGCCATTTATAGCCATCAGAGAGTCTGTAAGTCTGGGAGATGATATGGAGAGGAAGAGGGGGCTTCAGCATGAAACTCTGGCCTAGAAATGATTCTGTTAGTTCAGCTATCCTGCAGCGTATCAGTGATTTGAAAGCAATGATTGCGCTCGTATAACCTGCTATCAGAACATAATGATACTCTCCGTTCTTACTTATATTTACATTAAGTGATATGTGGAAGAGATGCGGCTATTGCATTACCTCCAACTGTACTCACTCCCTACTTACTTACGAGTCTGGAGTGTGTGATCCTCTTCGTTCTGACTCCTCTGTTACAGTTCCAGTCCATGCTGTGAGGTGAGGGATTAGTGGAATGATGTCAGAAGTGGGTTTATTAGAGGATTTAGAGCCATTTCCACGCTAGCAGACCTCCTCAGCTCTGCCACTACAGAGGCTCTGATAGGAAAACGTGTGGGGAAGTGAGATGCTGGTGTGTTTTATTTTTGCGTGGTCGGATTTGAACTAAATTGGGAGGGAGGCATTCGTTTCCAGAGTAAACAGGTTGTCACGGAACATAAATCTTTGCCTCAGCACTGACTTATTAGATCGGTCTTACGTGCCATTTGGTGATTTAAGTGGAGTTAATATACAGGCTTCAAAGCTGTTTTACGAAAGTCCAGCTCCTTTGTGATTTCTGTCCCCATATGCCTCTCTAATTCTTTCCCAACTCCACTGTCTCTGTTCTCTGTTTTTTAACTCCTCTGATTCTCCTCTTCTAGGCCCTCCTCAGGACTTGGCATCCAGAAGCCAGGCTCTCCAGAACATCCGGGCTGCCCGTCTCCTACAGCAGCAGCAGCAGAACCAGCAGCAGATGGTCCAGATGAGTTCTGTACAGGGCCAAGGGGGCTCCGTGGGACCCCAAACTGACATGGGCTTACCCTACGGCAACCAGGGGTCCAACCAGGGTTCCCTGTACGGCCTCAACCCCTCCATGAGCCAAATGATCCACCAGCAGCAGCACCAGAGCCAAAGTGTCCAAGCCTCCATGGGTCTTCCACCGCAGCACAACCCCGCAGGAGGGCCGCCCCGGCAGGCAGGTGCAGGTCCTGGGGTCGGGGGTATGCCCGGAGGCCCCGGAGGTGCTGGAGCTGGAGGGTATGGCGGACAGGGGATGTTAATGAACTCCATGAGCCAGCAACCCCTCAAAGGCCCTCCCAATGCCAAAGCCCAAGCACAGAGACTACAAAGCATGCTGGGAGCAGGAGGAGGAGGCGGGGGAATGGCGGCGGGTGGCTGGCCACAGCAGCAAGGACAGAGTCTGCAGGCCATGGGGGGAGGAGTCGGAAGGACTACAGGAGGAGGGGGAGGAGACATGGTGGGGTTCAGCTCCAGCCAGGGTTATGGGATGCAGCCGGGTCAACCCCCGCGCATGGCCAAGCAACACTTTCAGGGTCCGGGCCAGGGGATGAGCCAGGGAATGGACCCCAGAGTGGGCAACCCAGCAGCCGGTATGGGCGGCCCAATGATGGGCCCTCACATGGGCGCTCAGCCCAGGACCAACCAGCCCCGGCCCATGGTCATAAACCAGGGGATGAACCAGGGGGTGATGGGCCAGGGGATGACTGGGATGGGGGGGTTTGGGCCGGGCCCTGGGGGGCCTGCAATAGGGGCAGGGGGAGGAGGTGGACCCTATGGGCCAGGGGGAGTCGGGGTTGGAGGTCAGCCACCGGGCTACCAGAGGACAGCCAATCAGGACATGTCATCCTATGGATATGGGGGCGGGCCCTCAGGGGGAGGAGCCTTCGGAATGGGCGATGGCTCAGGGGCAGAGCTGGACTCAAGCGATGGTTGGATGGATGAGTTTTTCCCGAGCCAATAGCCAACGGGGAAACTGGAGATGAGTTTTTACTGGATGAACTAAACATTAAAGTAGGACAAATGTTAAAACCTGAGAAAGTAAAACAAAAAGGATGACATGATGTGGACTGGCATGTTTTTGTTTTGTAAAACATGAGCAAGGTTATAAATGAGTTCCTGTGTTATGTTTTGTGTGTGTGTGTGTGTGTGTCTCTGTCTGTGTGCGTGTGAGATAGAGAGAGCGATCATTATGTCTCGTGCTTATTAATGAAAAACCAATATAGAGATTAAGAGGTGTGTTTCATTAGTTTCCCTCTTTCTCCACGGAATGAATTTTTCTCATGTTTCAGTGTTTGAAAGCGAGCCCCGTTTACACAACAGCGCTTTTGAGCCCGAGCTTCAGCAGGGGCTGATTGAACACCGCAGACTGATGAAGGGGAAGGAAGACTTGTTCTCTAGACAGCAATTTATTTGTGTTTGTGCCACCCGGCTCACTGCTTTAGATCTCTCAACTGTGTGAGGAGCTGAAGGGAGTAGAAAGCACTCTCAGCGCTCCCATTTCCTGTCTTAGATTTGTGCCCCCTACGCGCACACACACACACACACACACACACACACACACACACAAATCTGTTGCCTTCGCACTCTTACTTTGTTCTCTTCACTTGATCTCTCTCTCTCTCTCATATCCTCCTTCCCTCTCTCCTCCCGCCTTTCCCACCCTCTCTCCAGAGACGCGTTGCACACTCTCAGCGCTCCTTTCTCTGTTTAAATTGTGAACATCACAACAGAACAAATAATGTCTCTCTATTGTGCCACACAAGCGCACTATGCCCTCTAGTGCTAGTGCTTTTGCTAGGCAACGGACCTGAGTGGCGTTTTTTTTTGGCGGGGGGGGGCTTCATTTCCTGTGCGTGGCTGTTGATGACGGGTATGCATGCAGAGGAAGACAAAGAGAGTGAAAAGCAGAGAAAGAGGGAGAGAATAGGCAGCTAAAGGAAGCACTTGGACTCAAAGGCTCATGCACACACACACACACACACACACACACACACACACACACACACACACACACACACCAACAAACAGACAAACAAGCATCAGCCTGGGAGGATGAGCGGATGTGTGCGAGGCAGCTAACGGCGCTAATTCCATTAAACCCTCTGCCTGTGTGACACAAACCACATCGCATACCCCAGGCTGACACAAGACAAAACGATCGCTGGGCACTGAATGTATTCAAGCACCACAAGTGACTTCTACTTTTTAAGAAAAAAAGAGAAAAAAGAAAAGCTCATTGAAAGCCCACCCACATGTTCCGTTTGTTGCTGTGTTTAATCTCTAACAATGATGCTGGTTGCGTCTTTGTCGACTTAAAAAAAAAAAAAAAAAAGAATTAAAAAAAGTTAGCCTTCTTTTAGTTTGTGTTGTCTTTTAGAAAATCTTGTTTGTCCTCCCGTCGCAGCACAGCCTTCCCTCCCTCCCATCATTGGGACACAGCTGGTTGTCAATCACCGTGGCCCCGCCCTGCTTTACACCGTGGCTTCTTTTGTACCGCAGCTAGAAAACGCTCCCAACTAGAACGTAACTGTGCTATACTGTAACACTACTGTGAAGAAATACGAGTCGTCGTCCCCCCCCCCCTCCTTCCAGCGCTTCACTAGGAAAAATGAACCACTGCTAAGCCTTGAGTTTTTTTTATAGACGGTAGAGAAACTTCAGACAGCTGATTGGCTTCAAAGAATGACGACGGTTAGCGCCAGCAAGCATCAAAACGATCAGTGCTTCCACTGAAGTCAGCGTCTCCCCTTCTCTGAGCTTTCTTCATTTCATTCATCGTCAACAAGCTGTCCACTCTTTTGCCCCAACGGTTGAGTGATAAATATGTGTCGAAGTAGGTTTGAATACAGTAGCTAGTCCTTGGAAAGAAAACACCTTCCTTCTCTAACTGTTTTTTGTGTGATTTCGCTTAAAAAGACGAATGAAAGCGTGTTTGTACTCGCATCACTTTGTATTTAGCTCATCAGAGTGAAAGTTTGGAGGATTGCCGCTGTAATCAACAAACCAAAAAAGCCTTTCTTCTCTGTAAACTAACTCCTTGGCATCAACACACGTGTTCTCCTGGCTGTTGATGTTGTATAATGCAACCCCTTTAAATACAAACTTTTACGCCCATCGTCCGTCCTGTAAGCGAAATGAAGTTCTGTACTTTTGATTTTTGTCATGTTTGTGAAGCAGAAGTTCTCTCTCTGGAGTCTAACGGGCCAACGGCAGGCAGATGTTTTTTCGGGTTGTAGTGTTCCCCAGTTCTATCGGGGGGTGTATGGTTGAATAAAGAAAAAGCCCTGTACTGTGTCGGTGTCAAGATTACGGAAGCTCATTGCATTCACGAGTTTAAAAAAAAAAATCACGATAGTTATCTCATAATTACAAGATAGTATCTCTTAATTACGAGATAATAGGTCATAATTATGAGATACTATCTATATAGATACTGTCTAGATAACGTGATTTTTTTTTTTTTTTTTTAACTCATGTGAATGCAATGAGCTTCCATACAAGATAAACTCTTGGATAGTTTCACCTATGGTTTACCACTCCAAAGTGGAGGCAGGAAGTTGAGAGGAAACACTTGTGGGTCAGTGTTATGGTCACAGCGTCTGTGACCGTTTTTGTCTTCTTCAAAGTAAAAGTCTATGATATGGTTTTAAAATCCCTTCAGGAAGAGAAACGGAAGCTTCCTCCAAATATCATTACGTACCGGGACCAAGTCTGTAGACAACATTTTAACAAAAAAATTGTTGTTGTTGATGTTCTATGTTTTATTTTATTTGTTTTTTTGTTTTTTTTTTACTGGTGCTGACATATATGTGATTATGAGAAAAAAGTATATAAAAGATAATGGCTATTTGTAAATATGTTTTTACAGGTTTAAATACATCAGATAATACAGTCTCTACTCTGTAAAGAATTTACTGTTTGTTGGAAAAATAGAGAAGTATTTTTATTTTGAAGTTTTTTGGTTTCACGTTTAACCCATCTGAGCTATGCCATTGCACTTCAGACAATGTCTTACTACTAATTTGTATTGTAAACCTCTCTTTTTTGGATTTTTTTTCATTTGTTTTTTTTCTAGTTTGAGATTTGACTCTGTTCCTAAGCAGTGCTTATTTCTTTTTATTCTGTACAGAATTCTGAAATGTTAACAAAAGAGAATTACAAAAGACCTTTTTTTTTTTTTTTTTGTTTTGTTTTTAAAAAAGATACAATAAAGAGAGAATGTTCTCGCTGATCATATTAAAATGAAAGTTTCTGTTGTTCGTTGGGTTCATTTGTTAATGCAGTCATTAGCCCAAAACTGACCAAATGTAGTAAAAGGGTATCAGACAAGTCAAACTGAATACATAGAAAAAACTACAGTACATTTCAGCAAGCAAACGCTACCAAAGTTAGCAAGCTAACACTAATGAAAAAAAAGTAGTTTAGTTTGACATCAAATGAAAATGGGCTACATGACATGGCACACATTGACAATATGTCAAAATGGCACAATAAAGTCCAAGATTAATTTCCATTGTAGTCCTCGATGAAGACAAGTGACAAGCACTTTGTCACCGCCCGATGTGAGTTGAGTGCAGATGTGAGTTGCGCATGCTCAGATTTAAACGGTTTACGGCATAATGCCAATGGATCTGGATCCGGCAAACATGTTAGCCATAGACAGTATATAAACTGGACCAACAGATCCCGTTACTCTGGACGGAGACCAGTGATGGATATTAGAAGCAGTTTTCCGGTAATGGCTGAGCGTTACTGAGCAGCCTCCAACTGAGAGAGACAACGTAGATGTGACGTGAGCAACCTGTCTGAAAGTTGGAAGTCTTCTGGTAGCTGTGCCAAGAGAAATCTCAATCATTCCCAATCTTGCAGAGATGGAGAGCGTAAGTATATGTAAGGAGATAACATGGACACAAGCTAATTATTGCTAAGTAAAATGCTAGTTAACATTAGTAATTCAACTTAAACAGCTAATGTAAGTCAAAACTGCCTGCGAGCTTCTCCTGATCTATACGGTAATTTTTCTACTGTGCGACAGTAAGTCCCGTGGTTATGACACAATCGTTAGCCTATTTTTACAAAAACGTCTACTACGGAGTCATAACGTGAGATACAAGGTAATGGAGCCTTTTATACATTGTCGTGTTTCTTTAGAAATAAACAATGGACAAATAGTCTTTAAACACTTCAGATGTAAAGTTATTTGCTGTCAAAGTGACGTCAAAATGATTGGCAGTCAATGGAATGCTAACGGGGGAGTGCTTGTTAGCATCAAAATGGCGCCATAGGAGGTACGCGTTGTGAGGAGAAGCTTACCCCCTTGGTTTTAGCTATCTATGATTGTTTGATTGCTAACATTAGCTCAAAACGAAAACACCATTCAAGTGACAGCCTTTGTTGTGTTTGATTGCTAACTTGTAGCCAGCAGTTAACGAACTTCGTTATGTAGGTCCATTTCTATTGTATTGACATTACAGAAGTCTCTCATTAGCAGGTTCTTGTAGGCTACTTCAGCATCTAATCTAGAACTGACATCAGGGATCATGCCGTGAAAATGTGATGCCTTACGCTAAATAATAAATAAATAAATTACTCCTATCTCATTCTGTGGCTAACAGCAAAACAGATCTGCGTGAAATCTGGTCTAGCCTACCTTTTTTATTTTTATTTTATTTAGGATTCAATTTACAAATATTCAGTCATCACAGTACGTAAACATAAAACTATACATAAATAAGTGCAAATAATATAATATGAAGGTAAGTATAAAAATAATAATTTAAACAAAAACAAATAAAAAGATAAATAAAGAAGTGACAGAGTTGCAAACTTCATTAATGCTATTGACAGCAGGAGTTCTTAAATAATTTTGAGTATATATCAGTTATTGAAATACCTTTCTTATTTGTTACCAATTTAGGAGACTCAAAGTATATGTCGGTTTCAATTTTGGAATAGTTTAAAACATGGTGTTGATTTGGAAAATTTTGTTTTGTGAATATGGAACTTTCCTAATAAGATAAAAAGGTTTACAATATTACATACATTTCTATCTTTACATTCAAAATAGGTTGGTCTAGCCTACCTGTGTGGGGCTGGTGAGGAGGGGGAGCGTCATTGTCGCAAAGTGACGCCTGCACAACTCACATCTGCACTCGACTCACATCGGGCAGTGACACACTTAAAGATGAAGATAATGTTATAAAGATAGATGTAGAGTGTCGCTTGCTAGCTCAATTTGTTATCCTGTTGGCTGAAATGCTTTATCTACTGCAACAAGAGAGAGACAGTGATTCTATGGTTAACTGCTCCTCAGATCTCTGCAGGGTAAATCCAGACAGCTAGCTAGACCATCTGTCCAATCTGAGTTTTCTGTTGCACGACTAAAACAACTTTTGAACGTATACATGTTTTTTTGCAGTTGCTCCTACCGGCGCCACCCAAGACAATTGTGATTGGTTTAAAGAAATGCCAATAAACCAGAGCACGTTTTCCTCCCATCCCGGAATGCTGTGTGGACTAGCCAGACCCTCCTCCGCAGCGCTGTGGAGGAAGGTCTGGCAAAGCGAGAGTACAAGAGTTTAGACAGTGATGCTACACAGCAGTATAGCACAGAATATATATGGAGGATTAACAATCCATGCACTGGCTGTTGTAGTTTTGCATCAGTAGCTGATTAGTCTGGCATTGCCAGACCCTATCTTTACAGTTCTGTGTCAGCGCTGCAGTATGGTCTGGCTACACCCCCTATCTATTCTGTGATTGGGGGAAATACTCTGACTTGTATTTTTTTTAAACCTATCACAACTGGCTTGGCGGCGCTAAGCGTTATAGAGAGGCAAAGTCCTAGAGCTGAAGATCTTTGATAGAAATTACATTTCACACGGGCTCGGGCCGGGCTCAGGCTGGCGCTCCAGGTTGCGCGATAAATGAGTCAGGTGATGTGTTTCGATTAGCGCAAAAATGGATGCTGAGGAGATGAAACGGAGGCTGAACTCTGGAGGACTTCTTTTATTTCTTTGTTCCAACTTCCAAGTGGCCTATAGCCTATGTTAGTCATAAATATATAAGATCTTGCTCGTTGTTTGCCTCCTGGCTGATGAAAAGTCGCGAGATAAAACACATCAGGTAAGATACCGTTACATGTGTTGTGGAACAGAGCTAAGCTAGCTAGCTAGCAAGCAAGCTGGGCACCAAGCAAAGTATAATGTGCGAGACGAGACAAGTGGTACTACGACAAAATGTGACTTTCTTCAGTTGCAACCTTTTTCTTTTCAATTGACGAACATAATATGTGTAATCCATGGCGATCAAAAAAATTATTGGTCTTTTCCCCATTCACTACCGCTCATATTTTTTTCCCGAAATAAGGTCCCATGGTGGTCCGTAGGAAGGGGGGGACTTTGTCTCTCTGGCTGAGATAGAGAGAGAGGGAGGGACGTTCTAGATGTCCGGCTTTTTTGCCAGCAATGTACATCTATCTGTTGAGCCAGACTAGTTAGTAAGTAAGTTAGTTTGAACCATAGACAGTATATAAACTGGACCAACAGATCCCGTTGCTCTGGACGGAGACCAGTGATGGATATTAGAAGCAGTTTTTCCGGTGATGGCTGAGCGTTACTGCGCAGCCTCCAACTGAGAGAGACAACGTAGATGTGACGTGAGCAACCTGTCTGAAAGTTGGAAGTCTTCTGGTAGCTGTGCCAAGAGAAATCTCAATCATTCCCAATCTAGTAGAGATGGAGAGCGTAGATATATGTAAGGAGATAACATGGACACAGGCTAATTATTGCTAACTAAAATGCTAGTTAACATTAGTAATTAAACTTAAACAGCTAATGTAAGTCAAAACTGCCTGCGAGCTTCTCCTGTACTATATGGTAATTCCTCTACTATGCGACAGTAAGTCGCGTGGTTATGACACAATCTTTAGCCTATTTTTACAAAAACGTCTGCTACAGAGCCATAACGTGAGATACAAGGTAATGGAGCCTTTTATACATTGTCGTGTTTCTTTAGAAATAAACAATGGACAAATAGAGTCTTTAAACGCTTCAGAGTTCAAGTTATTCACTGTCAAAATGACGTGGCAGTCAACGGGATGCTAACGGGAGGTGATGGCTTGGTAGCATCGAAATGGCACCATAGGAGGTATGCGTTGTGAGGAGACGCTTACCCCCTTGGTTTTAACGTGCATCCTGCTAAAAAGCTTGCCGTTGCTCAGTGTGTTTAGCCACTGGTGTTTTGAGTTAAGCAAGCTTGCCATGCATTGGCTCTCCCGTCTCTAATGCTACACAAACAAACACACAAACCCTTGACCAATCACTGCTCTGGACATGCACGGACATGCCCATTTCATTATTTACATTATATACATTCATTTTGCTGCTGCAACACTGGAATTTCCCATTTTTTTGGCATCAATAAAAATCTATCTATCTATCTATCTATCTATCTATCTATCTATCTATCTATCTATTAACATATATGCATCAGTAATATTGGAAACCCGGGGCACGTTCAATCTCAAAATGGTGTGCACCATTACGGTTACGGTTTCCGGGTCCTGTTTCCAAACGGTGTGCAACAAGCTCTAACAAAGATATTCTATAGTTCTAAACAGTCTCTGGATTTAAGGTAAGTTTTCTCTCGTTGGGTGGGTGTGGCAGAGGTGTTACCCCATCAGCAGCCAAGTGTCTGTAAACTGGTGGTATTATAAAGGGTGTTTCAGTTTAAATAAACGCTTTGCTGCGTTTTGTCGGGGCTGAACGTGCCCCTAGTGATAAAAAGGAAATGTGTGGGTAGAATAGAGAAGAAGAGTTTTTTTTTTTTAAAATGTAGGTTAGGTTTAATGTATTTAATCAACTGCTTATTGTCCATTTCTGGGCTTCATACACCACAACACTTTGTCTGTGAATACACTGATGAGCAAGTCATTTCATTTCAGGGTCGCAGGACTGATGGAGACAAATGCACACACATTCACGTAACGCCTAAAACCAGACTGACTAACTGCTGTAGTAATGTAATGTCTAACAGACCAGATTTGCATAATTAGACTCGCATATGCTAAAGAGCAGAGCCTTAATTCTGTCTGGCAGTACTAGCGACAATGAATCATGGGCTCCCTGTTGGTGTCAGCAGACAGACAGAAAGACAGACAGACAGACCACACGCAGGACGAGGACCCTTTTTTTTTGTTGTAATTCATCTTTTCCGCCCCTTTCAAACTCACTCCTCCTCATCCTCTGTCAGACACGCCCCTTTTCTTCATCTCTCCTCTTCATCATGGCCACCTTCCTCTACCTCTTCTCCTCACATTCATGCTGTATCTTTCCTTTTCCCCCTACCTAGCTGCCTTGTTTCTCCTCGACTCTCTACCCCCCACCCACCATCACCACACACACACACACACACACACACACACACACACACACACACACACACAGGCATATCCACCACACTCCTGCTTCCCGTTTGACATTGATAAATGGAGACTAACAGAGATGACAACATCATTACTCATGTTCAGTAGCAACACAGCCTAGGACAGAGAAAAACGAGAGGAAGAGGGAGGATGAAGGACAGGACAGGAGGAAGATGGGGAGTGAATTGGTGGAGGGGGGAGGAGGAGGGCTGCAGTCGTGGGTGTTTGCTACAATCCACCCCCAAACACGCACCCTAACATCTCCAGAGAGAACCACGGTGAGGTGTTCATTACTGCTGTGGAGAAGTAGAGCAACTGTTGATAGAACCCGCAGTCTGGAAGACTGGAACTCCAATCCAATCAGACTAGAAACGCCTGCAGGGCTTTACCACTGAATCTGCTGCTCCTTTCAATTAACCTTGTGTCTGTTATTATTATTATATCTATTATATATTGTATTTATTTATTGTATGTATTTATTTATCATTATATATTTTTTAAAGGGGCGCTGTGCAGTTTTGGCCATTTCTTCGCTGTTTTCTCACTTTTTGCTCGCAGGTTTCTCTATAGAGCTCCCCCTACTGCTTCGGAATAGATATTTGGCAACGCTGTCGTAAAAACTCGTTGGCGACTCTCCCCCCTCCCATCTTCTCCCTCTGGTCATATGCATTCGTTTTCAAAGAAGCCGGCGAACACACAGAGCCAATTCCACTGAGGTTTTTCTCCAAATATTACCCTTCTCTCCCAGGTCCGTAACATTATTCTTTTTTTCCTACAATGGCCTTAGAACGCTGTCGGAGCAGAAGCAACTTGCGTTTGCCAACATCAAGCTGAGAAGAAACTCTGTGGCAGATAAAGTTTCTGATCAAAGATACTTACAAGTGCAACGACAAGAACGCCAGGTCAGCATCGGATTTGCAGGCTTCTGTTTGTCTCAGTTCTTGCCATTCTGAAAACGCAGGTCCGATGTTTACTCATGTCTGACTCCTCGCTCGGTCAGTCTGCCGTTTCCTCTTTCTCTGTTTCATCCAACAATGCTTTCCTAGCTTTCTGCTTCTTTTTTGCCGGCTCAGTGTATGTGTGCAGTGCCGTGAAGCGATCGCTACATCGCGAGACCTGATACCACGCGATACTTCCTGACGCTGAGGCCGGCGGCCCGCTGGCCCAAAGTTGCAAGGGTGGTTTTTCAGCTCACAGGCGCTAGCGGGAAGCAAGACGGCCACCATTCAACCCGAAAAAAGTCATATAACCATTCCAATGACTCCGAAGCTGTTCAGTTAAGGTAAATTAAGCTAAAAAACAAAAACCTGCACAGCTCCTCTTTAAAATGTAAACACCGCTTCACATTTGAGAGGCTAAAACTAGCAAGTATTTGGTATTTTTTCTGGATGAATTGCTTAAAATGACTATTTTTTTGAACTAAGAATTGGTAGTATGTCAAGTGAGAGTAGTGAGGAGAATATTGAAATTAAAATAATAAGGTGCACAAGACTAAAAAACTAAAGTGGAATGGTGGAATGGTGGCGCTCAAGGAAAAGTCAGAGGATCACCAAAGTGAGACAGCTTCATCCATGAGACATGAATGTCTGTACCAAATGCCATGGCAATCCATCCAATAGTTGTTGAGATATTTTAGTCAAAAACCAAAGAGATGGACCGACCGAGTGACCTGTCTCTATTGGGTTAAAAGCTACAGACATTTGCAGTGCAGAAGTGGTCGTTGCTGAGTGATTTCTGCAGCAAAAACACACAAAAAAACACTGTGAACTCTTACACAACTGTCTTTCTTCCTCGTCAGTGTTCAGCAACGCAGACAACAAGCCAGCCACAGGTCCAAATGAATGACAGCCAGTTTCCTCCTGTAGTCAAACACACACACACACACAAACCCCATCAGCCTTGCACACACTCCAGAGGCACCGTTATTGGCTCTCATCACAACGACAAATGATGTGACACAAAGAGTGGGAGAGGAGTTAGAAGAATCATTCGCTCTCTCTCCCTCTCGGAGAGTAATAAGGTGACGAAATGTAGCTGGAGAAATGTGAAGTGGAAAGACATATGGAGGGGGAAGGAGAGAGAACAGGGGATAGTGTGGAATGGGAGGGAGAAAGTGTGTGTGTGTGTGTGTGTGTGTGTGTGTGTGTGTGTGTGTGTGTGTGTGTGCGCACGCGTGTGTGTGTGTGTGTGTGTGTGTGTGTGTGTGTGTGTGTGTGTGTGTGTGTGTGGTGTCAAGTTGATGAATGTGGTAGCAGGAGCCATTGTGGTGGTGGTGGACTAGGAGGCCACCAGATAACAGCAGAGCAAGGCCTAAGCTGTCTCACACCATGAAAAAAACACCATTAAAATCTCTCTCTTTCTCTCTCTCTCTATCTCTCTCTCTCTCTCTCACACACACACACACACACACACACACACACGCATCCATTTCTAATTACATTCAGATGACTTTATCTTTTTGTTTCTTGAGTTATTTAAATGGGAAGTATCACACTGTGGGATAAGTGCTCTGTATGCTCCGCCAGCTTGTTTAAGATAACCTGCACATGTATGTGTAACGCATACAATGTATGTATGTATGTATACACACACACGTACACACATGCTTAGTGAACTGTCTACTCTCCCTCACAACTTAAAAGTAGTACAAATTTTGCTTGTTGGCTGATGATAAACAACAAATTGTCTGGTTTTGAGCAGTGATGTGGTTTCACCTCTTTTCTGTCCATGTGGCGCCCTCTAGTTGTTGCTGGCAAGAACCGAGAAAATCTTCACCCTGAATGCTCACTGAACTGCTACATTTATTCCCCCACTTCACATTATAAAAGCGGCCTTGAGTGTGGAGCCATGAAGACAGTCAAAATGTTCCACCGTCAAAGGCACCAATTTTTCACATCAATGTAAGTTTACCGTAGTCACAAGGAGTGCTACTCAGCCTGAGACAACAGTTGTATAATGTCTTCTGTGGCTCTGGAGGAGCTTCCCAAACTCTTAGAAAATAACCCTGATGCTGTCATAGGGATGTCATCAGGGTTATCTCGGCTTGGACTGACTGAGACCGGGCTTTATAACAGAAAGCCGGTGTTGCAAGCTCAGGGGTAATGGAGTTTGAAAGACATGGGCGTTCACCAGTGAGGAATAGCCTGACAAGCCAGACCCACATCAAGATGTTGGGTCTGGGAACTCACCATTGGCAGGGCTCAATCCAAGGGGTGGGATAAACGGTTGTCTTTCAAATTCCCTCTGCACGCAATAGGATAGCTATACTTTTGCCGTATCCAATTGGCAAAACTCCGAACACATCTTCCTTTTTTAAGAATGATTTCAGTGCCGTTTTTTGTTCTTTTCTCAAAGAAAAGCTTAACTCCAAGTCTTCCAGAAGACCGCTGTTCCCAGCAGCAGCAGCCATCTTCTTTGTTTTCAAGTAGCAGGGAATTCACAGGGAACCATTGCAACTCTGCCATCATTATGTTAAGCCCGCCCACCGACTCTATACACGATGTGATTGGCCTGACCAGAATTTGGTTTTTCCAGCTCGCAAGCCGGAGAGTTGCTAGACTGACCCTGGCTGCAAATTACATTTGCTGTCACGAGGGTGCGTCTAGATTTCTAGGCTAAGTGAGGAGGGTCTAACAAAAAGAGTCTATTTGTAGTTGTTTAATCTTTCTTTGTGGTCATTTTGCATCTCTTTGCTGTCAGTATGTGTCTTTTCGAGTGATATTTGGCAGTTAAAGGCCAGGGGGCCCCTGACACATTGGGCCCCTGCAACTGTGCCCCGTAGGCCTGCACAGTAATCCATCAATGGTTATTACAGTAAGACACTATATGGGTGTATATATATGATATAAAAAAACAAAGGTGACCGAGCCTTTTCAGTGGCTGCTCCAAACCTCTGGAATAGTCTACCTATTCATATAAGAACAGCTCAGACTACTGAAACATTCAAGCCCTTGCTTAAGACCCATAACTATGCATTGGCTTTCAATTCAAGTTGAGCTTTGATATCTTGACCTTTTTTCTACTGTTGGTTTTTTTTATTGTATATTGTGTATTGTTTGTGTATATTATCTCTTAGATTTTTGGAGCTTGTTAAGCACTTTGGTTGTTTTTAAACGTGCTATATAAATAAAATTGAACTGAACTGAACTGAATATGGCCAAATGTGTGCAGACCAGTCAAGTTCTTCCACACCCTTTCTTTATTGACATGGCTTTGTGCACGGTGACACTGTTATCTTTAAAAAGAAAGGCCTTCTCCAAACTGTTTTCTGAAATATGATTGTGTACAGTACTGCAGCATTATTCATTTAAGAAGGAAGATTTTGAACTAAGTGGCCCAAACCATTAAAAAATGCACACAAAATACCAAAAGTACACAAAAGTATGTGGCCAGGGATGCTTTATATCATGGGTTTTTCTTTAGGCCAAGGACCCCTTATCTGTAAAAGAGACAGAGCAGGGACCCCCTACTACATATATTGTATAAAAGTGAGTTGCATATTAAACTGGGCCTATAATATGTAGGGCGGCCTAAAGCCTTTATATATACCTTTTTATGGTGTATACAATACCAAGTTTTTCAAATAAAAATTGTTGGCATGTTTATATATTTAGACATTATGTTTTAATGTTGAAATGTGGCCCAGTTAATCCTTAGTGCCCATATTATGAAAAAAACACTTTTTCTGGGATTTGGGGTGTTCTTTTGTGTCTCTGGTGCTTCCACACACATACAAACTTTGAAAAAAATCCATCCATGCTGTTTTGAGTGAGATACGGTTTCTGAATGTGTCCTGCCTTCAGTCTCCGGGTGAGCTGGTCAAAATCGGCACGGCTTGTGACGTCACAAGCCGAAACGAGCTGGCTAACCGAAACCATTAGCACGTAGCGTTAGCGTTAGCATGCTAACGCTAATGCTAACGCTAGCATGCTACCTCATTCTCAATAGCAAAGCACTGCTACAACACACACAAGTTCACCATAATATCCAAAAGAACTACTTCAATGTGCGCCCTCATTTAGAAGTCTCCCAGCTAATCCTGCCTTGTAACTGACCGAAGTTGGAGAAACAGCCTTTCTTTTACTGTCTATGGAGCTAGCTAGCTGACATGATCTACATCTGAGCTACTGCACATGTGTGAGTGCAATCAAAGATAGTACAGAAGAAGAAGAAAAGAGGTCTCACTCTGTAGCTAAAACAGAGACCAGCTGAAAAGAGGATCTGCAGCAGTGAGAGAGAGCTGTGCAGTACAACAAAAATATGGTGTTTTTTGAAAATTAAACCATGTAAACCTATTCTGGTACAACCTTAAAATACAATGATGAACCTGAAAATGAGCATAATATGGGTGCTTTAAGCTTAACTGTATCTGTAGACGGTTACCTTATGGCTACCTTACCTATAGGCTAGTAAGCCTATCATCAATGTTGTGTACATTAAAAAAAGATTTATAAACCATCGATCAATAATTTGGTGGCCCCCATGGAGCAACTCTGAGGCCCCCTGTTGAAGATCTCTGCTTTACATTGTGTAGTATTGCTTTTGGGAGATAGAATGGGAAAAGCTGGAAGTTTTTCTATTGTGGTGAATAGAATTGATTCAGGGGTGTTGCCATTAGGAATGAGGCAGATTTAATCAGATCATCCAAATGATACTTTATTCTTAACCCCCCCATAGATATCTGGTGTCCCTCCAGTTCACTTCTGCTTTGCTTTGAGTGATCTTCATGGTAGTGGTGAATATGATTTACCTGCATTTTAAGTTTGATCAGGAGAGTCTTCATTAAAGTGAACAATATATTTTTTTATTCAAGTGCATGATAAAAAAGAATTTTGAGAAGAGTCTTTGGAGAGTCGACCCCATCGTGACGTGGTATATTTAGGGGAGTAGTGATCCCGTGATGAGATGAGGATATCTCCCCCCTGGGCTCTAGACACTGGGGGTGCAGAGAGTTGCTGAAGACCTGGATGATGGAATGTAGAGCAGGAATGTCCGCTGATATGATGAAGACTGGAGGTGAAGGTGTAGAGAAGGGTTGCATCCGTTCATACTGAAATAACAACAGGCAGCAGCAGCGAGAAGAAAGGATTTTTAAAGTTTGACAGCAAGGATAGGATTGGCTAAGAGAGACTGTGGCAATATATGGTCCAACTACTCAGAGACCCCTAGGGGGTCCTCAGAGTCAATGCTAGGGGGCCAAATTATTGTTCATTTTTGAAAGTTTTTTCAAAAATTAAAATGTCTTAACATGAATTGAACATATTATTAGCAAATATAAATCCCCACTGATGATAGGCTTACTGGCCTATAGGTAAGGTAGTCACTAAGATAATCATCCACAGATCCAGTTCATCCTGAGGAGTCACTGTGCCACATGTACGCTTAACATTAAAACATGATTTATAAAATCATGGCAACAACTATTAGGCTATTTTAATAGCTTAGTATTCTATGCAAAAAAAGGTGTGTATAAAGGCTTTAGGCCGCCCTACACGTTATTGTAGGCCCAGTTTAATATGCAACTTCATTTTATATAACATATGTAGTTGGGGATCCGTGCTCCATCTCTCTTCTAGTTAAGGAGTCCTTGGCTTAAAAAAGGTTGAAGACCCCTGACTAACTGATTAACACCCACAGAGTAGAAGCCGGAGAGGAAGAGGCAGAGGGAGATGAGGATGAATATGTGAGTAAAAGGAGTCTTCCTGATTGAATTTTCGCTAAGATTCACGTGGTTGAATAATCACCTGGATGGGCTGTCTAAGATTTACACTGGTGGAAAATACCCTAATTTCTGTTCAACGTCATCAAAAAAAAAAAAAAAGTTGGAAAAATAGAATTACTTAAAAATAACATTTATTTTGATGGACTTTGAGAGAATTGAAACAGAATGGAGTTGAATAGATCAGAGTTATTTTGGATGTTGCAGCAGCAAAACGAATAATTCAAAAGGGTTAATGATATTTAAAACAAGCACAATTAAAACATGAATTGATATTACATGTTAAAGTATTTAAATAATGAAGACAAAAGACAATCAGTTGTGAAATGATTCGTCTGCTGTACCAGTCAATACCTCATTTACTTTCGCTCATTAACTTTCATAGTAGCTTCATTGGTGTTTAAACATTTAAACATTTCTTAATGTTGCATGCCTTAATAAATTGCTGCTGTATGGAATTGTTATGGCTGTTTGTGTTTTCATCCCCTGCAGTGCAGATGTGCAACCTGAAGATATTAATAAAGAGAGGACAGACAGATGAAACATTACAACATTACAGCACCCGTGGCTCAGTTAAGACTGCATTCTGAAAAAAACAACACTGTCATGTTGCTGTACACAACATGTGAGTGAGAAGAATAAAGATTCTTTGTGTGTGTGTGTGTGTGTGTGTGTGTGTGTGTGTGTGTGTGTGTGTGTGTGTGTGTGTGTGTGTGTGTGTGTGTGTGTGTGTGGATGTTACCGCAAAGTCAGTGATTCATTTATTTGTAAAAGTAGCAGCTGCTGGGTGCACATTGATCATCACAGATTACAATCATTGTTCTCTGGTATCAAGATTTGGAAAAAAAAAAGAGTTGAACTTGTTCACAAATACTAATACCTCCCCCCAAACACACACACACAGACACACACACACACACACTCCTCATCACCACTTACTTAGACGAAAATGAAGACACGATTAAAACAATAACCCTAATATTCAAGACAATACGATAAAATAGTAACAAAATAGACAACTGTAAACCAAATAAACATAGTATGTATATGTGATAAAACAATAAGCACATAGCATACGCCTCTACACAGCATCTGGCTTCTTAGGAGTCCTCCAGAAGGCTTAAGAACATTTCCCATTTTCTAGTGTACACATTCAATCTGGCGAACCGTTAATATGACATTTCTTTCAAACGCCGCCATCTCACAAGCCCACTCCTGGATTAACAAAATGACCTTTTTCTGCTGCTCTGTATTTACCGGGATGCCAATGCTGATGGAGGACAAGAAGCACAGGGCTCAGTACTACGTGGTGAGTCAAATTTATTAAGGTTCAGTATTTTAAGATTTTATGATTCATATCTTGTGAAGCTCTAAAACCTTCCCACGTTATGGGAACCACATAGAACAAACCTGTGGACTATTCAAAAGTCAATATGGTAGTGATCTTGGATTTTCAAAATGGGTCAGTGCTGGCATCCGTCTTTCAGTGTGTACAAGAGAAACTCCTATTTCAAAAATCATTCATCTTTTGTATGACTTGAGATTCTGGTGTGAATAGCCACATCTTTATTTACGAGGCAAGTAAGCAAACTTGATTTGAATGTGAAACATCAGGGATCAAAAGCCTTAAAAGACTGAGAAATGTATTCTAAGTCTATGTTAGTACAACACTCAAATGCCATATATGTACAGTTAGAAAAAGATGTTGATGTCTGTAATCATCCCTCCTGTCCATATTGGCTGTGAAGCAGTGCAAGACGTATTCAGATCCTTTACTTAAGTGAAAGTACTAATACCACACAGTGAAAATACTCTGTTACAAGTAAAAGTACTAATACCACACAGTGAAAATACTCTGTTATAAGTGAAAGTCCCACATTGAAAATGTTACTTAAGTAAAAGTATGTAAGTATCATCAGGAAAATGTACTTAAAGTATTAAAAGTACTCCATGCTGAAGAATCCTCCCATTTTAGAAACTGGAACGATCCAAACTGTTGTGTCGATCAATTAGGTGTTGAATTTGTTGGGTAGGCCTAGTTACATTTATAATAAAACGTCATATTTTATAAACTACATGTGTTTTGTGTGCAAAAATCTTAATTTGTAGTAACTAAAGCTGTCAGATTAATGTAGTGGAGTAAACAGTAGGCTACAATATTTCCCTTCTGAAATGTAGTAGAGTAGAAGTAGAAAGTGGTACAAGTACCTCAAATTTGTACATACGTAAGTACAGTACTTGAGTAAATGTACTTAGTTTTCACATTCCACCACTGCTGTGAAGAGATCTCTTCCTAACGTGACTACTAGTAGGCTACACAACGTAAGAGATGGTAGACTAAATTTACCAAGCCTTCGTTTTGTGCAAAAAAATACAACCTCAATATAATACAATAGGCTTCATTAGTCTGAGTTCAACTAGGGGGTATCCTCCTGCTGACAGTCATCTGTAGGTTGTTGTTAGTTTATAATATGTATAGGCCTAGTGCATATTTGTATTTTAATTTGATTTTGTTTTATTTTGTGAATGTGTACTCTACAGGTCATAAAGCTCGCGTCCAGGAAACCACTGAAGTGCATAAACCGGAGGACTGTCCTCGAAGGCAAGACGCTGTCGCTGCCATTTTGTCTGAACCTAAACTAGGCTATATAAAAAGTAAGGGAGAGCCGACAGGTGTCTGACTCCGACTGCTGTACTTCGAATTCACCTCTTAAACGGAACAAATAGCGACGTGGACGACTCGACAGGGTTTTCCATAGTAACAAGTTTATTATTGTGGATTAATCGACAGTGTTTTCCAAAGTTTCCATATTGACAGGACAGACCCTTTGCATGTTAGGGGATGTTAGGCCTGATATAATGTGTATCCCCTCTGTAACTATTGCTAGAAAACAGCAGACATCTCCATATTATCTCAGATTGTTCACTGTGACCTGGTAAACACTGAAAATGACACACGAGGACAGGATAGACTCTTTCTTTGTTAGGGGAGGGGACACACAAAATATCAGGTGAAAAAACGGCCTGATATTTTGTGTATCTCCTCTGTAACTTATATGGTAGACAGGTGAACAAAGCCGTTAGTTGAAAAGTCATATTAAATTAAAACAGAAATCACGTTAGAGGGCAGGGAGGGACGGGTTAGCAAAGACGAGGACAAAATATTGTTCATAAACCTGCATGACTCACATAGATAGGCCTATCAGTCGGCCTGTGTAGCTAAGGTGCGTCAGTATGGAACTTTGGAAGACACTGTCGATTAATCCACAGTACTAAACGACGCAATAAACAATTCATACGTCGCCTTAATGTAATAGACAAATAAACGTATTTATGTAGATAAATAAGACCCTTGTTACTATGGAAAACCCTGTCGAGTCTTCCACGTCGCTATTTGTTCCATTTAAGAGGTGAATTCGAAGTAGCCCACGGCAGTTAAGCTCCGCTCCGAGTGCACGCGCGCTCCCGCGGCCAGGAGATACAATCCTGGCGGGGAGAAGTACCTTGGCACGACAGCTGGACAATTGAAACGCGGGATGGATGAAACATTCCAGTTTTCTCCGAGTGCAATGATGACAGACAGGCTTCCTTAAGTCAAAACATAGAGCACGTTAACCTCCTTCTATCCTAGCCAAATATCATCCTGTTATTTCCTTTTATCACGGAGTTACAGGCGATAAACGAGTTTTGATGGTCAAAAGTAAACGTCATTAGCGGTTCAATTTTTCGATTATTAATGAGTGTTTTTCATTTAAAGGTTCGACTACATGCTTATTCAGTAGACCATTTAGTGTTCTCCACAATCCCAAGACCCATGCTTGTTTACATGGAAAGCAAAACAGGCTATAATGGCATATGTCTGGCTGTAACTCCATGTATTTTAAGTAAATGCACAAATAGCTGTGTTTATAATATAATGTATGGAGGTGAGACATGGAAAAGCAGTTTTAGAAAGATGAAAATATTTTTGGGCTCCACCAGGTAGGGGGTCGAGTTTTCCCATGTTATCCTATGGAGACTGATGGGCTGTGGGTCGTTACGGGCACTTATTTGGATGTGCAGTGGCCTGGCCCACGTAAAAACCTAGTGCAACGCCATTTTCCACAATAGAAACATGATATAAATGGGAAAACTTACTGTTCTAGCTATAAAAATGGCAGAATCATCCACAGTGCATGATATTTCAATAACCGCTTCATACACGCTTCACGATGACTGCAATGAGTTGTTAACGGACACTCACCAAGACGTATAGCCCAGCAACAATCTATCTTAAATAACACCTTTTGGGAGTACCATTCATGATATGTAGTAAAATATTGAAGTTGTGGGACGTTTGTATGGCTTAAACTGTATGTTTCATTCGTCCCGACCAGGAGGGACGAATGAAACATTACGCACGCCCCACTTTTGCTGTAATAAATCCTGAACGGTTTTGTTCAACGCTGAAAATGCAACTGTATTTGACACAGGACAGGTGTAGGTTGCTGGTGACAAAATATTAGCTTTCAGTGTGATACGATCGCTTTGTAAATTACGTTTACTTTCACTGTCCCGGCTCTCCCCTACACAGGTTGTAATCGTTTTATGAAACTCTTCCTACACCCACAAATGTTTGGCTTTACTTGGATCTTCACTATGCAAAACGATGTAGGCCTCTTCAACAAGAGAAAGCTGCTTTCACCTTCATCTGTTGAAAGTAGAACGTGTTTCTGTGCTCACTATGGTGCTCACGTTGAATCTCGTTTAAAGGGAAACTTTACCAACTTTTCCAAGGCCTAGAAAAGTTCAATCAATATTTGTGAACATGAGCTACCTTTCAAATAGGCTATTCAAAGTTTCTGGATTTGAGGGCTAAGTGTAATTTTAATATTTTTTTTACAAGGCCATTTAACTTTTTTGTGGAAAAGCTATATCAGACACAAATTGTTATATTAGTATTTTTTTTTAAAACATGTCTGGAGGGGATCTTTAACTTTATCTATAACAATCTTATATTATGTTATAAGACTATATCATATACCATTAGTCTTAAAGGCTGTTTTATGCTTCACAATGGATCCTTTTTCTAAACAGTCTCTGGTTGTTTAAAGCATCCGAAACAGATGTGTCATTTTGGAGGAGTCAATGGGGAAGAGATGTGTGGTTTTCATTTGGTAGTAACAGGTCAGCAGGGGTCGCTATATTGCAGGGAAAGTTTAAGGGTCATGTCATCAAGCACCTAATAGATGCAGATGGTAGATGGATAATTCTTCTTGTAGACATTGACCAATCTCAGTTTGTTTTGGTTAATATCTATGCATCCAATAATAGACCAAACAATACAGTCATTTTTTCAACAGTAGAATGTAAAATGAATCACCTCTTAATGGTATTTCCTTCAGCTAAAGTCTTATGGGGTGGAGATTTGAATACAGTAATGGATGAAAGTATAGATAGATGGCCTCCCAAAGGCAGAGCAACAAATGAATTAGGAAATATATGTAATCGATTGGACTTAATTGACATCTGGAGACATAAACACCCGAACCAAAACATATATACTTGGAATAATAAGGATAGAACTCAACAATCCCGCATAGATTTCTGGCTGGTCTCATCAGACATAGAAAACAAGGTTGACTCAGTGATGATAGAACCCGCAGTTTTTACAGATCATAAGGCTGTAACAATTAATGTCAATATTGGGATGGTTAGACACAGCCTTAACAAAGATTATTGGAAATTAAATAAATTACTTTTACAAAATAAAGAATTTAAAGAAACCCAAACAATAATTGATAGATACTGGAGTCAAGCAAACATACTCAATCATTTTGGAAACTGCCAGGGGTGCCTTTATCAGATCTAGGAGGAAGTGGCTTGAACAAGGTGAAAAATGCACTAAATACTTTTTCAATTTGGAAAAGAGAAACTTTGAGTTGTCTTCCCTGTGTAAACTTAAAATTAATAATCTAATATGCGAAGATGTAAAAGGTATTTCACAGTATGTAGCAGACTTCTATCAAAAGTGATATGCTGCTGACTGTGAAAATGAAAGAGATATGGATATGTTTCTGGAAGATATGGAAAGGAACATTAAATGCGTTGATGAAAGTTTTAAATCAGTTTGCGATCAGAAGATTAGTTTAACAGAAGTACAAAAATGCATTGACTACCTCAAAGAAAATAAATCTCTTGGGAATGATGGGTTGATAAGTGAATTTTATAAAGTATTTAATGAGTCATTAGCACCTTTTTTAGCGGCTATGTTTGTAGAAGCCATAGGAAAAGGAGAATTACCTCCAACTCTTCGACAAGGTCTTATTAAATTGATTCCTAAACCAAAAAAAGATAAATTGAGTATTGAAAATTGGAGACCAATTAGTCTGTTAAATAATGATGCTAAGATATTAGCCCCTTCTTATTCCTCCTTGTTACACACATTATGGCTATACATCTTAAAAAAGGTCATTTCCAAGGTATAGTTGCCTTAGGCAGAGTATTAAAAATGATCCCAACTAGCAGATGATACAACAATTTTTCTAGCCAATAGACATGAAGTGATAAAAGCAATTAGCTGTATTAAGGAATTCTCTGATGTGTCAGGTTTAAGAATGAATTGGAGTAAGTCTGTTTTACTACCACTTAAGGAATGTGAACTAACCGAAGTAGAGGGAATACAATTACATACCTGGGTGTTATCATTGATCAGAATGAAAAATGTCGCAGTAACCTAAATTTCAATCCTATAATTGAACAAATTAAGAAAAAATTCAATATGTGGTTGATGAGAGATCTTTCATTGAATGGTAGAGTATTGTTATCTAAAGCTGAAGGAATATCAAGGTCTGTCTATGTATCATTATCATTAAACATCCCTTCAGAAATATCCAAAAAATTGGATAAAATCTTATTCAACTTTATTTGGAGGAACAGATGTCATTACTTAAGAAAATACATCCTGTGCAACATTAGAAGAAATGGTGAGGTATTAAGTTTTGAAACAGTACATAATACTTTCAAAGTAAAATGGTTAACTAATTTGATTGAAGAAAAGGACTGTATTTGGAAAACTTTCCCTAAATATGTATTTGGATTAGTTGGTGGAGTTAAATTTCTGTTAACATGTGATTACAAAATTGATAGATTGCCTGTAAAGTTATCAAATGTTCATAAACAAGCTCTGCTGGCCTGGAAGTTAATTTACAAGCATCATTTTACGCCAACCAATTACCACATTTGGAATAACAAGGATATTCAATATAAAAATAAATCTTTGTATTATGGAAATTGGGTTGCTAATGGTATTGTATTGGTAAAACAACTCCTTAATGCTGACGGGCAGTTATTAAAGTATAATGAATTCCTCTCCAAATTCCGGTTTGCAGTCACTCCAAGAGAATATGCAATAGTTGTTGATGCTGTGCCGAGGAGTGTGCTGCAACTTTTTAGAGGTTTAGTAATGTCAGTGATCAATCCGCTTAGTTGTGGTATATTCCTTGGGGGGATTGACATTACCAAGAATAAATGTTCTAATAAACACATCAGGAATTGTATACAAGAGGTAACTCTGCCCTCTGGAAGATTCTTTTGGGCTTCGATCTTTGGAGAAATGACTGAAACTGGCAAAAAATCTGGTTAATTGGTGACAAATTCTGTCTTAATAACAAAGTAAAAGAGGTTTCTTTTAAAATCTTAAATAAAATATATCCAGTAAAAAGGACATTAAGGAGATTTAAACTTGATATTGAATATTCTTGTACTTTCTGTGAACTAGAAGAAGAAACAATATGTCATTTGTTCTTTCACTGTATCTATACTAAAATATTTTGGGTAGATGTTCAACATCTTATAAGACGGAACACTGGGCAATCAATTCAATTTAAAGATAAAGATATTTTTATTTGTTTTGAAGGCAATGAGTTGGACAATGATGTTGTTTATTTTGTTCAATTAATCTTGTTATTGGGGAAATTCCACATTCACAAGAAGAAATGGGCGGACTCCAAACCAAGCTTTGAACACTTCTTTCAAGAACTGCAACAATACGGCAACACTATAAAAGTCATTAAAAATAAGAAGGCAATTAAGACTGGAAGTGTGTTTGAAAAATTCCTCATGTGATAGGCTACATTTGACTTAATATGTAGCCTACTGTACTTTTCTTTTCTACTTTTTTATTTATTTTCTACATATATTTTTCTTTGTATATGCACCTCTGGTATTGACTATTTATATATGTACATACTGACGATGTACCTATGTTCTTTACTAAATAAATACATATAAAAAAAAAAAGAAAAAGAAAAGAAAAAAGGTAGTTTAAAGTAGGCAGCCGCCGCCATTTTGAAAGGTGTCGGAGCTTCCGTCACCACGTGAGGAGGGAGGAAGTGAGTGACGAGGGAAGACGGAGCAATCGAGCGGAGCGGCTGAAGCAGGGGAGCGAGCCTGGGCCATCATCATCACTCAACTCTACTCGTCTTGACTAGGCTACCCGGGCTAACTTTAGCTACATGTGCTGAGGTCGAGGGGGGAACTGATCTCAACTGCAACAATGCCGACAATTACTTTACCGCCGAAAGAGAACGCTCTCTTCAAAAGGATTTTGGTGAGTTAATTGTTAAAGAGCTGCATAACGACAGGTGTCGTTAATATAGACAACTTACGAGTTTAAAGATTAATTTGCGGTACTGTCTGTAGCTCTCCGGCTGCTAGCTTCAGCTTGAGTGTGTTAGCAAAATGGCTCCATTGAATGGGCCAGCTAGCCCGGCCCTGACATGCGCTGTCACCGAACGTAAAGCCAAAATGGTAGTTCTTGACTCTGTTGTTATTCTGACGGACGAGTTCATGGTTATTAAAGTGCAGCACCACTAAAAGCATGTCAGTGCTTGTTTAAATAGCCAAACCTAGCTAACGTTAGTTACGAAAGGCCTCTCCACCTGTCACAAACAACAACCAATAAGTCGTGTTGCGGTAGTGTATGCTGTTAGTTAGCTTCTCAAACTACCTCTTATAACTGTTTTGGCGTTTGTTTGTTGATAACTGAACGCATAGCAGGTGTTTTACCGGAATATAATTGCACGTTTGATGTCCATGCTTACCAGCTATGCGAGCTTAGCTCCTGGCCATTTAACGTTAGCTAATTTGCTAACACTAGCTAACTAGCGTTAGATATCTCGGTTTAGCAGTCTTTGGGTAATTGTCAGTCTTAATCTCTCAGTCCTGAACCTAGGACTGCAAACATTTCCATCTCCGGTCTTTGTTGGATTAGGTCATGTGTGAAAACGAGAGGAAGCAAGGGACGGACCGATGTCACTGTCAGCAAATCTGTAGCTGCTTCAGGCCTGCTGAGCTCTGGCAGCTAGCTAGCTAACTTAGCTACCCATCCATCCATCCCTCTCTCATATTTGAATCCTTGTGTCGCCCCTCTGTTTATTTGCTATCTGCCCACATTTTTATAGTTGCGGATAAAGTTGTAATGGTTACAGGATATGATAACGTTTTTTTTGTGAACAACACAAACAATTAAAACACAGAACATAAGACCTGATAAAATAGTGTGTAATAAAAAATACAAGTGATTTAAGAGCAATAGAAATTAGACAAACAACGGATTTACTGTAAAAAAAAAAAACGAGTTTCCTGACTTTACTTCCTCGGTTAGGGGTTCCAAAGCTGTGGCTCTCACGGATATGACAGTAACTGAGCTGTCTAGGAACTTGTGTCCTTTGCTGCATGTTAAACAAGTCTTCCTCTTCTGCCGTGCTTGTAGGTTGTCAGTGTGTGTTGTTAAACATCTCGGCACTGCATTGATATCTAGCTTACATACTTTGCATGAAGTGTGTGGAGTACGTTTTACCGCCACTGACCAGTTCAGATATCCTTTATTGTTTTAAAGGCAGGGGCTCTGCTGGGAGTTGGTGGCTTTATCAGTTATCAGCACATTGGCAGAGGGCATTCATTCACTCTACCTCTGGCAGGAAAACCAGGGTTGTGTGACCTGCACCTGATCTTGAAAAGTTACAGCCTGTATTTTGCTGGTAGGCTATAGCTTTCCCTTCAACTGTTGTTGCGCCACACTGTTAAATGTGTTGGATTGAAGTTGTGTTTTTCTGATGTCACGCTTAATTATAGAGTTAATCAATAAAAAAAACTTAAATTATGAAAAATGTCCCGTGGAACACAGTACATAAGTTAAATCACTTGGTGAATAAGAGCTACGTATAAGGCATATATCGGAGTATACTGTCACTTTTTTTCTGATAAACATTGTTCAAGACTTGTCTATCAAAAAAGTGAGGTGACCTATAGTTCTTGTTCCTAGTTAAGAAGAGATCTGAAAGCATTGTCTGGTTGAAATTGTTGTGTGGATGACAGTACCCAGAATAAAATGTCATTACCCTTTCTGCAGTGGGGATTTGATATGAGATTTGCAGCTCTCTGGCTGTAGTCAGAAGTGGGCCACACCCCTATTTATTTTTGCTTTCCCAGAGTGCCCAAATGCATTATTAGAAGTTGGCAGGTCTCCAGTTTCAGCATGGCACTGAAGTTTCATGAGTTTCCATTTTGTTCTGTTGTGGTCCTGTTAGCCTAACCTAAATGTGGACCTTGCACCATTAATCTCTTTAAAATGGTGATTTTCAGCAATGCTTTATCGCAGTCTTGTTCTGACATGAACACTTTTGTGGTGCATTTGAATTTGCAGGGCTTGACTTGCATCCAGCTAAGCGCTCCTAATTTCTCCCTAAGCTGCAGCAACAAATGACAAATCTGTGTTGCAGACAGGGTGGGTGGAGGGGATGTGAAAAGTGCCATACAGAGCACTGACACAAACATTTTATTCTGACTAATGGATGTAATTCTTTAATTTGGACTTCCGGGTTTTTCCTTTTCATTGCAGTGATACCTGTAGCAACACGCCCACACCAAGGGGGAGCCTCTTGTGTTTTTTTTTTGTTTAGTGCTCAACATGCGGTGGGACAGGTTGAGTAGAGTGGAACTGAGTCTGCCTGTTGAAATGATTTATCCAGCACTGTCTAGATGGATTATGAGTAGTATTGGGTGTATAGAACAATATAGGTGCCAGGTAGGCTTGGGTGATCTCTAATATTTCTAATTTGTCCAATCGTGGTTACTCGAGATCGCCAGTCTGACAGGCTGGCTGCACGTGATGGAACATAAAATATAATGCATATGCAGAGCGACTTTCATCAATGAAACTGGCTACACCAGCTCGGCAGTCCTGCCTACTGACGTGCTGACATTCTTCTGGATTGATAGCATTCAATTCAAACCCTCATGCTGATAGACGTGGCTCAGCTGACGGACTTACCGCTCCACCAGAAACATCTCCTAAATGAACAGTAGGGCGAAGTTTCTAGGTATTATAGTTCTGATACTAAGTCAAAAATCACTTAGAAAAATAGAAATGGATAGGAAATGACGTCACTTTATGGTAATGCAGCCTTTAAAACCAGAAAAAGACAACACTTTTGTCATATTAGGATATCTAGTCTCATATCACGATATAATGTTTTTCTGCTTGTGACATTCTTGTTTTTGTCTGATCTTGTGATATTGTTGCCGTTTATTGTTTGTGTTAGGAAAAATGTCCCTATCTGTTGAGCACTTTTTTTTACTCCTGTGGTAGGAATGTCTTGTCTTATCTGTTGTGCATTTTTGTTCTTCACCGTGGGATGGTGAGAAACGAACTTTCGATTCCTCTGCATCTCTAGCATATGTGAAGAAATTGACAATAAAGCTGACTTGACGTGACTAGTACAATGTTGCTGCGTTATCCTCTTCAGTTGCTCTTCACTAATTTGAGTTGTAACTCCAAGACTCTCCTCCTCACCACCCTTCTTCCAACCTGATGTGAATGTAGCGTCAGTGCTTTGGGAAATGTTTTCCCTAAATCTAACGGTTGCACTCCTTGCAGTGAGCCCTGCGGCTTAAAGCCCCGGCTTTGACAGATTCTCTCTGTAACTCGGGGGACGAGCTATTTTGGGTTAGGTAGAGAACAAGCTGGACAAGCACAGCTGGTGGTGTTAATGTTGCTAAATTGACATGTAATGCATAGTAGGGCTTGACGATTAATCGAAAATGTCTACATCGTCAACATCGAAATTCTGAAGCTGTTATCGACGTATTTTTCCCATGACGATAATTTATTTCTGTTGATAGGCCTACATTCTCCTTAAAAACATTCTACCGTGTGTGCAGGGTCCGAATTTAACAGTCGCCAAATGCCGTGGCGGACACACACACACACACACACACACACAAACACAAACACTGGAGCACACACCAGACACTACCTTCTGTTTACTGATAGCTGGCGTTTAACTCAGGCCAGCCTTCCAAAAGAAAGCACAATGAAATTAAATGTTAACCGATCATTACCAGAAACGGAGTCTCAGTTCACCCGTCCGGGAGGCTCTGGCACATTTTCCGCACTCCGCGTCCGCCAAGAGCTGTAGGCTTGTACCGCTGTTGATGTTTTGTGCATTGTCGGACACATGCAGCCACTTTCCTGAAACTGAACGTTCATTCAAAGACAGCGTTACGTTACCTTGAATTAGTTTGGGACGTCGGTGCTTTTTCAGTACCCGAAAAATTCCCACATAGCCGGCTTCGGTCTTTGACGTGCGGGAAGTGTTTGGTAGTTTCATCTCCTGCAGACATCATGCACAGACACTCGCACCAACAACAGGAGGAGGCGGGGGGCTGATACTCTACGCTGCACGTTGGCAGCAGGGGGGATTTCTGACCGGCACTTTCTGTTTGCGACCAATCATAAAGCGGGTCATACCACAGGAACGGTATAACGGAAATTTTTAGTGGTTTTGAAACCGTGACTTTTTCATACAGTGGTATACCTTAAAATCGGTAACTCGCCCATGCCTGCTCACGTTAACGGGCGCATGTTAAAATCCGGTGCCTGGTATCTACCGGACGAAATAGCAACACGGATTACGGTCCCACTTAAATGTCTGCGTTGTGCTCTGATGCTCCAAAACAGACGTTAGAGGCAACAGAAACATCGCTGCATGTCACGCTAGTAAACACTAATAACACGTTACACAGCAGCTAACGTTAGCCTACCGTTAGCTACATTAGTAACTGGATTAAACACGGCTAAAATGCTGACAGCTAAACGGTGTAGTGTGACTGTATTTCACTGTAGAGGATTCCAACAGCGGGACGTACAACAGTCTGCCGCTAAAGCTATGAGCTAAAAGACTCAAACTAGCACTGGTCACTGCTGTTGTCTGAAAAACAACACAGACGGGACAAAATGTTGCGTTTACTGGTAAACCTCGTGACCGACTGCTATCTGTTGTGGAATTTTCCTCCCGTTACTCTGTCCTCTGTGACTGTCTACATCTAAACTAAGCTGCGCGGTGCAGGGAACCACTCTGATTGGCTCATCGAGGCACGTGTTTAGAGAGTGGTTTACGGAGCTTGGGTAAAAAATTTTTTTTTTTATACAGAGCATTCTATGAACGGAATGAAGCATTTTAAATATCGCTCGATCGCGTGAATTTGATCGTGGGATGCCAAAATCGTGATCAGGATTAAAATTCGATTAATTGTGCAGCCCTAATTTAGACGATATTATAAAAGACCCAATGCCAATCTAACACTCTATGCATGGCTGTCATTAGATTAATTATGGAATGAATCAGGACAATGGAGAGCACTTTCCCTAGTTCTATAACAATAGTTTTGATGTAATAGTTTGGAGTTGTGGAGAGAAATTGGTGTCAGTAAATCAGATGGTTTGGGTAAAGGTGATAAGGTTGTGCCATTGAGGCGAGTACTGTGGCCGACTGTGTGTGTACATCTCCTAATGTGTGTACATCTCCTAATGTGTGTCCATCTCCTAATGTGTGTCCAATTACCCTCCATTAGCCCCTTACAACCTTGAACAGATGGTCTTTTTACACACAGGCAACTGTTTTGCACCAGTATGCACAATTCTGTGTCACATTGTCCTTTTTATGCAGCTCAGTTAGAGTGCAGTGTGTAGCTAAAGCATCACCATCCAGCAACTGACAGGACATTCAGCCTGTTTGTTCTGTCCTGAGCCCAAAGTCTCTGCTAATGGTACAATCCTCCACTTAGTTCAACAGTGAATTACTTCTAATTTCATAATCTACCTTGGCACCCATATGTGAGGTTGACGTCATCCTTTTTCAACCTGAGTGAAGTCGACAGTACGACAACGAAATGCCATCTGCCAGCTTAACTCTTCTTATCGCACACACACACACACACACAGGATCATCTTAAAAAGAGAGGTGTTCTGTTGATGTGCAACTGCGTACTAAATATAACTTTAGGACAAAAAGCTGGTAATTTCTTTAAGTTGGTGTAATACTGTCTTAAAAAAGTTAAGTCTTATTCATCATTTAAGCTTAGCTCTGGGCAGTAGACAGATATATGTTAATATGGATATAGATAAATCTTAATATGGATAGTAAGGGGGAATAATAATGTGCTGCTGTTGTAATGATATAGTTGTTGGTGGTGAACAACAATGACTCATTCTGTATTTATTGCCAGAACTCGGAAAGTGACCAAGACATCACTGTCTCTTAAAGACATTTCTCCATATTAACTAAATCGTCCACAGTGCACTCATTTTCAGACTTGCATCCAGAAATGAGTTTATAATCCATTAAGAATACACAGATAGTACAATTGGTTCTGTTTCCCCCATGTGCTTGTAAAGCAATGTTATTTATTTTTTAAATAAAAGACAATGTATTGACTGTGCATGTGACTGTAAACACAGCCAACTATTAGAGATTTGAAAAGTTTGCTGTTTATTTTCATACAATAATTAACATTTGGAGTAAAGTGTACCATATACTTCTGTTCGTGTTATATGTTGTGAATGATCATGGAAACTTGTTATGGGTCCTTTTTTAAAAGTCATGGGAAATTTTGTGAAGATGTGGGAACCCTGTGTGATTTCTCTCTCCTTCCTTTCACAGCGATGTTACGAACACAAGCAGTACAGAAATGGGCTCAAGTTCTGCAAACAAATTCTATCCAACCCCAAGTTTGCAGAGCATGGAGGTAAGCAGCAGACGTACGGATGGAAAGATGGATGAAAAGGTTCTGCTGCCAATGGGCAATATGTACTGTATTTCTTACCGTCTGCTGTACCTGTATTGTCTCCCTGCAGAGACCCTTGCGATGAAGGGACTGACCCTGAACTGTCTGGGGAAGAAGGAGGAGGCCTACGACCTGGTGAGAAGAGGCCTGCGCAACGACCTCAAGAGCCACGTCTGTATCCTTATCAGCGTTTCCTCTATGTTGATAGCATAGTGGCGGCCCGCCACAGTAAAATGTCCAGCGCCACGGTATCAGAAATAGGGCAGACGCACAACAGGGTTTCCGCTATGTACACCACGCACCACCGCTCCATCAGCTGTTTATGAAAAGTCATAAAGTCGTAGCGCCGTCTGCTCTACTGAACTCAAGCGAACTGTCATCTGCTCTCTCCCCCCCCAGGGTGAGCAGAGCAACTGGAACAGTGACAGGACGTCATCACTCGCGAAGTTATGGCAACCAAATAAACAACAGGGCGAGTACTAGCTACTTCACTCAATAAGTGATAAACGGCGACAAAAGCCGCGACATGAAATCCGCACTCACGCCCGTGAAATATGACAGCTACAGTTTATTGGAAAATAGCGTTGTGGACACTGAAGTTGATGAATTTACTGTTTATCAGATCCCAGATGAGACAAGAAGCTAACGTTAGCCACGCTGCTGTGACGGCCCCTCTTACTCGCCGCTGCAGGAGACTGTGTGTATTTTTCCAACACGCTGTAGTAACGTTACTGATTTAAAACCGTTTTCCAGGTTAGTGGGGGTGCATACCGCTCAAAACCAACATGAAAAATGTAGCTAGTAATGTGACGTTAACCCACCGTCACCCTACGGTACCGTCTATTTTCTGGATGGTTTCGCTGAAAAAAATTCTAGAGGAAACACTGCTTATTCATGTCGTGGCACACATCATCATTTGTGTGTTAGTGAAGGAGATATGCTCTGGGGTAAGCTGTTGGCACTACATTGTTCTCGCAGCATCTTAACAATTCTTGAAGTAAAATCAAGGAAATTAAGCTCATTAGTCTTTTAAAAAGGTCTTTTGGGCTACGTTCACACCTGACTAATTTAGTTCGCTTGAATCACGCTAGAGTTCGTCTTCCCCCTTGGTGCGGATCGTTTGGGCAGGTGTGAATGCAGCAATCGCACTCTGATCTTGCAATCTGTGATGCAGCAGAACATGCAAACTGTAGATGCTCGCGATGCTTCTCTCACAGATATAGACTGCGTTCAGGCTCGCGGTCACTCGCATTTCCGTGGTCAAACTAGCCGCGGCTAAAGTTGGAGACAGACGGCAGGGCAGAGCGATGTCTCGGTGAGCAGATGTTGTAACGTTGCTCGTGAAACAATGTCTGAATTTTGTTTTAAAATGAAATGAGTTGGTTTGAACATGGAGAGGCAAGAAATATGCACTGGTCCAGAACACAGGACCTTCTTCCTGTATTTAGTTTCTTGCTCCCGCCCCAGACAGATCTGACCAATAAGCCCTGGTAGTGATGCATTTTGGTACGCTTGGATTTTTCCCCATGTGAAACGAAACCGAATCATAGGTGGAAAACGCTCCAGAGTTCACAAACTCATCAACCGATTTGGACCAGAGCAAACAAACTATAGGTGTGAAAACGCCCTTAAAATAATTGAATTTTAAACTTTAAAAATGGTGCAAGAACCTTGATTTAAGACCTTCAGCTGCTGTGTGTTTTGTAAAATGAGTGAATGTGTGTCTGATGCCACAGGACCTTGAGATGCCACACATTGTGCTGAGGAGCTCTTGTCTATGTTGAGCATAGGCAGCCCATCCTCTCGCTATTGCTCTTTTTCTGCCTATCTCTCTCCCTCCCGGTGACTCCCAGGCCTGAGGGGAAAAAGTGCTGGACAGACTAAGCCTAAAGTCAACATATCTCTGAGCAGACAACACACTGCTATCTTTCTTCAGCTTCACCAGTCAAGTCTTATCTTGAGAGCCTGTGGCAAAAATGTCTTATTTAAGGGATACATGCTGATATACAGAGAGCAGGGATTTAACAACAAATCATATTTTTTTTTTATGTATAGTTAGTGATTTTGATTGATTTATTTTATCAATTGGGCCTCTAGGGAATTGTGGTGGATATTTTTCATTATCGTCTGACCTTTTTTTTATAGACTAAAGAATGAATCGAAATGAAAATGCGGGTAATTAGTTTCTTTTCTATTTATTTTAAACCAAGTCAGCAGTGACTGCTCTTGAACACGTGTTCAGGTGTACACCCCCAGTCATGGGTGTGTGCTGCTAACGTTAACCAATGGCTTGAGCAGTTTATTTTATTATGTTTTTGTGTTTATTCTCCCCGCCCCCCCCCCCAGTTTTGAAATTGTCAGCGGAATGGGACTTCTTCAAGAAGGTAACATTTAAGAAAAACATGTTACAGAACCAACATTCAAGTGATTGATACATGGATCAGTTAATTCAGTAGTCTGCTCTAACCAGGAGAGGCTTATTGGGCCACAGTGACCCCCAGTAACCACAACATCTCTGTGTACCCCTGTGCAGTATACCTTTTTGATAGTAGTTTGATAACATCAGATTATATGGAGATGGTTCCTTAACTCCATGTGCATCCCAGGCTGGCACGTATACGGCCTACTGCAGCGCTCGGATAAGAAGTACGACGAGGCCATCAAGTGTTACCGCAACGCTCTGAAGTGGGACAAGGACAACCTGCAGATCCTTCGAGACCTGTCCCTGCTGCAGATCCAGATGAGAGACCTGGAGGGTTACAGGGTGAGGACTGACAGGGGAACTTACTATGAGTGGATGGTTTCTATCCTGGTAAATAATGATTCTGAGAGATATCTTGGATTATCATAATGAAAAGCCATTTTCAGTCATCCTGCCCCAGGGTCAGGGCACAGGTTCAGCCGTGAAACAGCATGCCTTAGAGTGCACGACCAGCTGTGGGAAGCAGATATAAGAAATATGGTCACTTTTCTTTGTAATGCAAGAATAGAACCGACCTACGTCATTTGTGGGTAAATAACTTTTCTGGAATACACACATCCTTCTGTCGCTCTGCCTTGTCCAGGGCGCAGCATGGCACTGGTTTGGAGAGGACGGAGCATATCAGCAGGCAGATATCAGGTCGCAGTCAGGTTTCACAATGTAGAACCGCTCTCGCGGGACACAGGCTGGGATTTAGATGCTTACTTAGTGAGAGGTATGATGAAAAGTCTGTTGGAAAGGATTACAAATATGGATGAGAGAGAGAGAGAGAGAAAGCAATTTTTAGTTCTCCCTTAACCAGCTAGTGACAACCTGGTGACAATACCATGAATCAGCAAATTGTGTCTTTTTCACTTTGTGCCGCCTCTTTTCCTCCTACTTTATCTCTCCAGCTACACATCACATTACGAATCCTTTGGGCCACACAAGAGTCTTGGTTCTGATGGTAAGCACCGCTAAATAAGCCTGCGTTGGCATATTTTTGTTCTGTAGGAGACACGATACCAGCTGTTGCAGCTGCGGCCAGCGCAGCGGGCCTCCTGGATCGGCTACGCCATCGCCTATCATCTCCTGGAAGACTACGAGATGGCCGCAAAGATCATTGAGGAGTTCAGGAAAACACAACAGGTTAGACTCGATGACGGCTCAGCAATTTTCTTTATATAAAGTCTGTCGCTGTCATTCTTCATACATGAGATGAGATGATTAGGAATTATGATTTAGAACTGAGAAACTGAGGTGACAAAGAGCCATGCGTATGAAGTGTTTTGTGTATCTCAGATGCTGTGCCACACACTGCAGTGTAAGAGGAGTAATGGGATTACTCCCGTTTTGTGTCATGTCGCACGTGTTTGACTTGCTTACGAGTTACTGTGTGCGCTTTTAAGCCTTTTTTCAGTTCTTCCTCTCAAAAGTTTTAAATATGGGTGTTGTCTCTGCATCGGTCACAACTACAATAGAGCTCGCTCTCTCCCTCTCTCTGGCTTGCTCCTGATAAGACCGATCTGCTTCCTGTCTTTGTACCATCTATGTAATACAACCAGTTGGTGTGACTAGGCAACTAACCCCTATACACGAAGAATGATGCAGAGTTTCCTGAACAGCATAGATGCAGAAGTCCACCCAGCAGCTCCAGTAGTTTTTAACTGTTGCTTGTAGAAAATGTTGACTTCACTAACCCCCCCCCCGTTTGTTTGGCCAGACGTCTCCAGACAAAGTGGACTACGAATACAGCGAGCTACTGCTGTACCAGAACCAGGTGCTGAGGGAAGCAGGCCTGTACAAGGAGGCCCTGGAGCATCTGTCCAGCTATGAGAAACAGATCTGTGACAAACTGGCTGTGGAGGAGACACGTGGTGAGTCAATGTGCTCCATTGTTACTCTGTCAATGTCAGCACTGTGAAGGCTACTGTGCCGCAGACGGGCAAAGACACACACATTTGCAGGCTAGAGCAGCTCCGGGGAGCGAGCAGAGCTAGGTTAGGAACGTCAGGCAGCAGATATTACACATCACATTGTCTACGCTGAGGTTGCAAAAACAGCCATTGTTTCTGCTGGAAACATTTTGCCATCAGTAAAAAAAACAAAACCCTTAATAACGCAGACCTACCGATGTGCATTCAACCCACGTTGAACTCGTTCATATGAGTCAGCCGTCACTCTGTTTGTCACCGTCAGTAGAGAATGCAGGCTGCAGTGTATGGGATGACCCCAAATAATAATAATAAATAAAACCGCAAGCGGCAATTCCTGGGTTCAAACCCTTTCTCAGCCAACAGAAGGAAGCAGCCCAATTGCCAAAATCAAAGCCGCAAGCAGCATTGAGCAGATTTCGGGCTTTACAAATCTGAGTAAAGATGCTGCAGCTGGTTTAATATGGCAGAAAATGAGGTGAAACCAAGCACAATCACTTTCAACAATACAATGGATGCAACTATTTAATAAGTCACGCCATTTTTCCCCTTTTATCGTATTTCAACGTAAATTGGTACGTACATTCAGGTTTTCGTGCCAGATGTCTCCATCTAGTTTAAGCAGGACTCCTCAAGAAGAACTTGAGTTGTGGACAATTCCCTGCTAAGACCGCCCTTTTATGAAGTTCTTTGATTGATGGCGGCCATGTTTTTTCACCAGTCTTGCTCATTTCTAGTAGAAATGTGTATCTCAGTCCCGCTATGCTGTATACCAATTTTGGTGTTGACAGAATCAAAATTGACCAAAGTATATTAATTTAACCGTTTTTCACATTATGCAAATTAGCAAAAAACAGTTGTGGTGGATGTTTATGGTCCAAGAGGCTTTTCTGTAGAGCACATTGAGCAGGACTTGTGTGAGACATTCCAAGTCAGACTCACCGTGTAAGGGGGCGTGGCCTTTTATAATTTGGGACTTAAGTTATAGCTCCACCATCAGGCCAAATGGCATCATATTTTATGGGATGCATTAGCACATCGCTTTGTCGTCAGTTGAATTTGACTCTTTCTATGAACTTTGACCCCTAAGCTCTCCTCTCGTGTTTCTATAGGAGAGGTACTGTTGAAGTTGGAGCGTCTGGATGAGGCAACAGAAGTCTACCGCCGTCTGCAAGAGAGGAACCCCGAGAACTGGGCCTATTACCGTGGCTTGGAAAATGCCCTAAAGCCAAGTATGACACATTAGAAACACCAGCATCATCTTCACTGACTCTTAAAATATCCACATTCATTGTACAATCTACAATTGTCAACCCTACTGAATTGTTATGTTGTTTTTTTTTTCTCCAGGCTGTGTAGAAGAGAGACAAAAGATCTACGAAGACGCCTGGGAGAAGTTTCCCAAAGGACTGGTTCCTCGCCGGCTGCCCCTCAACTTCCTCTCTGGTGTGGCCAATAAATCGTCTCCTTTCAACTAAAACAGTGACTTTAGTTAAAATATCCGTTTGTGTCGAATGTATAAATGAACAAGCCAGCAGCTGTCTTCAGCTTCAGTTGTTGGATTGTATTCCTGCTATCTGGGTTCCCAGTTTTTACTCCACTTGTATTTGAAGTTACCCGTTTGATAGAAGTGGAGTCAAGTTTTCTGATCTTCTCCTTCTCACCGTATGTCCCTGCAGGTGAGAAGTTCAAAGAGTGTCTGGACAGGTATCTGCGGTTGAACTTCAGTAAAGGCTGTCCGCCCGTCTTCACCACCCTCAAATCACTGTACAACAACAAAGAAAAGGTGACAGCACTGCTGCTGGATATGCCCCATGACTGCTCTAATCACAATGACACTTTTTTCCTCCCTTTTAAACCAGCTTACATAATGCACTGATGGAAGAGGGGTCAATCTGAGGCAAAGTGTTCTAGATTCAACTTATTGTGTATTAAGTATTGTGTACTCAGTACTGCAGGGGAGGTAATGTACTCTGTCCTCCTTTCTCGTTGCAGGTGGCAATAATAGAGGAGTTGGTGGTCGGCTATGAAACCACATTAAAAAGCTGTAGAATGTTCAACCAGAACGGTGAGGACAAAATGTATAAATCAGGATTATAATATTGGATTTAATGTCTTTCTAATTAAGAATATTCAGTGTGTAGTCTAGCGTAAATTGTAATCCTTAATGATTTATCAAAAGTCAGTCGAAATAATTGTAGTCATAATCTGATTTCATGCCATGCACATTGGTCACCTTGCTGAGGAGTTGGACGTGTGCAACAGCTCACTGGCTGCTCCTTGTTGTTCCATTTCTCCCTGCAAAATCTTAACGGCTCCGCTGACCAAAAATGCCCAAAGTGACAGTATAGTTTTTTGGACACATTTTTGATAAACAGTTTTGCAGTCAGTGTTAACCTTGGTGATAAATGCAAGGCGTTTCCTGAGACTGCTTCAAAATAAAAGCTGCCCCATGTTTGGCACGTCGAATACTTTTAATGTGAAGCAGCAGCAGTTGGAAATGTTGGCTTTGCATTAGCAGTTACTTAATGCAGCTCTGATACGGCTGTGGGAGAGTGAACAGTAAACGGTGAGGCAGATACCAATAATGTATCATTAAAAAGCTAAAACTGAATTACATTTTGCAAATTTTTCTGTGAATCCATATGCTTTGAATGGCAAACTCCACCACCAAACTAAAAATGAAGAGTGGTGGTTGCAGAATGAAAATACATTAAATGGCTATTGCAGAAAAATGAAGACTTCAAAAAGTATCCAAAATACGGTCTGATTTCATTCAATTACTTAAGGATTATAACCAACATTTCTCATTTCGGTTTAGATCTTCCAAGGTTAACTGCTGCAGTCTTTGGTTTACATCCCTGAAGACGTAAACTTACACAGTCTCTCTTTTCTCTCGCAGATGACGGTAAGGAGGAACCGCCGACCACGTTGCTCTGGGTGCAGTACTTCCTGGCACAGCACTACAACATAATTGGCCAACAGACACTGGCTCTGGAATACATAAATGCAGCCATAGAGAGCACGCCTACACTCATCGAACTCTTCCTTATCAAAGCCAAGATTTACAAGGTAAAATACGGCACATTCGTACATGTGTTTTATTGTTGTAACAGAAGCCGGATGTGGCTATGCTGCTCGTCTTGACTGTTGGATTGACCTTTCTCCTCTTGCAGCATGCTGGGAACATCAAAGAGGCTGCTCAGTGGATGGATGAGGCCCAGGCTCTGGACACCGCTGACAGATTCATCAACTCCAAGTGTGCCAAGTACATGCTGAAGGCTGGCATGGTCAAAGAGGCCGAGGAAATGTGCTCCAAGTTCACACGGGTGAGGAAAACTGTGTGTGGGTTTGCACACAAGTACACACAGACAGCTGAGGATTGATTGTTTTTCCCATTAAGTCAATTTGCAAAGAATGAATACAACCCAGAGACCCCATGGCAGTTATACCCTCACCTAAAGGATTATTAGGAACACCTGTAAGATTTCTTGTTAATGCAATTATCTAATCAACCAATCACATGGCAGCTGCTTCAATGCATTTAGGGGTGTCGTCCAGGTCTAGACAATCTCCTGAACTCCAAACTTAATGTCAGAATGGGAACGAAAGGTGATCTAAGCAACTTTGAGCGTGGCATGGTTGTTGGTGCCAGATGGGCTGGTTTGAGTATTTCACAATCTGCTCAGTTACTGGGATTTTCACGCACAACCATTTCTAGGGTTTACAAAGAATGGTCTGAAAAAGGAAAAACATCCAGTATGCGGCAGTCCTCTGAGCGAAAATGTCTTGTTGATGCTAGAGGTCAGAGGAGAATGGGCCGACTGATTCCAGCTGATAGAAGATCAACTTTGACTCAAATAACCACTCGTTACAACCGAGGTATGCAGCAAAGCATTTGTGAAGCCACAACACGCACAACCTTGAGGCGGATGGGCTACACCAGCAGAAGACCCCACCGGGTACCACTCATCCCCCCTCTGGTGGTGGTGGTGGTGTAATGGTGTGGGGGATGTTTTCTTGGCACACTTTAGGCCCCTTAGTACCAATTGGGCATCGTTTAAATGCCACAGCCTACCTGAGCATTGTTGTGACCATGTCCATCCTTTTATGACCACCATGTACCCATCCTCTGATGGCTACTTCCAGCAGGATAATGCACCATGTCACAAAGCTCGTATCATTTCAAATTGGCTTCTTGAACATGACAATGAGTTCACTGTACTAAAATGGCCCGCACAGTCACCAGATCTCAACCCAATAGAACATCTTTGGGATGTGGTGAAATGGAAGCTTTGTCCCCTGGATGTGCATCCCACAAATCTCCATCAACTGCAAGATGCTATCCTATCAATATGGGCCAACGTTTCTAAAGAATGCTTCCAGCACCTTGTTGAATCAATGCCACGAAGAATTAAGGCAGTTCTGAAGGCGAAAGGGGGTCAAACACGGTACTAGTAGGGTGTTCCTAATAATAATCCTTTGGGTGAGTGTATATTACTATACTACAAACTTAAATAACTGAGGGTGGAATTCTTTTCAACATGGCGAAAATAGTTTACTACATCAAAACTGTTTTTTATGCACGTCTGTTTGGCGGTGGCGTCGGGGATTCTAAGCAGTTTGATTTCAGACCGCAGCAGAAAGCTCCGCTGCGCTTGAGCTTCACAAATGCCCGGGAAAATGTAGCTTGTGTGGACGCCATTGCACTACTTGATCAGTAAAAGAGCCAAGCTACTGAAAAGCTTTTTGATTCAGAAAACAGCGACGCTATTGAGATTTAGTTACAGCTGCTACTGCCCACCACTGTTAGTGTAAGTTGTATTTGGCGCGGTGACGCAGTCGGCACCGGTTTAAGCCCGTTCCGGACCGGGCAAAATCAACCCAACTCTAGTCTCCTACGAATTGTGTGTGTGTGTGGGAGACTAGAGCAGCAGTTGACATGATAATGGAGCATGTCCCTGTTTTGTCATTTACTTTGCTCATGCATGTGTTTTTGCTTTGTTTTTGTCCAGGAGGGAGCCTCGGCAGTGGAGAACCTCAACGAGATGCAGTGTATGTGGTTCCAGACGGAGTGTGCACTCGCCTACAAGTCCATGAACAAGTTTGGGGAGGCCCTCAAGAAGTGCCACGAGATTGAAAGGGTGAGTCCTTATTATCATGGGATACTTGGTGTATTAATGCATGCTATGTTTGCATTAGATTCCTGGGCCAATCCCCGATTGTTTTTTTGTTTGTTTGTTACATCTTCCTCCTCCTTACTTCCCTCTCTCATCAGCATTTTGTGGAGATAACAGACGACCAATTTGATTTCCACACCTACTGCATGAGGAAGATGACGCTACGCTCCTACGTGGACCTTCTGAAGCTGGAGGACGTGCTCCGGATGCATCCCTTCTACTACAAGGCTGCCATCAGCGCCATCCAGATCTACCTGAGCCTCCACGACAATCCCCTGACTGACGACAGCAAGGAGCTGCAGGCCGAATCTGGTGAGAGCCTGTCCCATTAGCACCATTGAGTTTACCTGTATATTTCAAATGCTCTCCTGGACCAGGGTTTCTGCAGGGTCTTAGTCTAAAATTTAAAAATCAACATTTTAGGCCTTAAAAAAGTCTTAAAGGAACACGCCGACTTATTGGGACTTTATCTTATTCACCGTAACCCCCAGAGTTAGATAAGTCCATACATACCCTTCTCATCTCTGTGTGTGTCGTAACTCTGTCTGACGCCCCCAGCGCTAGCTAAGCCTAGCACAGATCCTGGAGGTAACCGGTTCCAACTAGCCTACTGCTCCGAATACGTGACAAAGTAACGGCAACATGTTCCTGTTTACATGTTGTGATTTGTATGGACACAGGGTGTACAAATAACAAGGTCACTATGCTTTTACTGTCTAGTAATTGTTGACTCTATTACTCCAACTCTGAGCGAAGTCCAGGCGAACTCTCTGCTCCTCACCACGGGGCTTCAGGTGCTGCTAGCAAATCACTCCGCCCAAGTAGCAGAATATAGTTCCCAGTTTGTATACGGTTAGAAGACGGCTGTGTCTCATATGACCTTGTTATTTGTACACTCTATGACTATACAAATCACAACATGTAAATGTCACTTATTGGGAGCAGTAGGCTAGTTGGAACCGGTTACCTCCAGGATCTGTGCTAAACCAGGCTAGCGCTGGGGGCGTCAGACAGAGTTACGACCCGCACGGATGAGAAGGGTATGTATGGACTTATCTAACTCTGGGGGTTACGGTGAATAAGATAAAGACTCAATAAGTCGGCGTGTTCCTTTAAATTCGCGGAAGTATTGTGTCCTAGGTTATTAATAATTTTAAATGGGTCTTAATTTTCCTACGTCCATGTAATGCTACCTCTAATGCTCATTAAAATGTTTTTGTTTTTCTGTGGTGTTGTAGTTCTCTCTTTTGCTAGTCCAAATATAATTAGCTGTATATGTACAGATTATTATTACTAGTAGTCACTTCTATTCTATTTTTAATAGTTTTATTTACTTTGCAAGTACTGTTATGACACTGCATTTCATTGTACTTTGATGTCGTGATATAGAGCTTAAATTTCATTCATAATGGTCTTAAAAAGTCTTAAATTTGACTTGTTGAAACCTGCAGAAACCCTGTGGACAAGAAAAAGAGGAAATGTAGTACATTTAGTCCATCATTAACGCCCCGCTCTCTTCTCCAGCTAACCTCTCGGACAAAGAGCTGAAGAAGCTGAGAAACAAGCAGCGGAGAGCCCAGAAAAAGGCCCAGCTGGAGGAGGAGAAGAAGAACGCGGAGAAGGAGAAGCAGCTCAAGAACCAGAAGAAGAAGAAGGAGGATGATGACGAGGAGATCGGAGGGCCCAAGGAGGAGCTAATACCTGACAAGCTGGTCAAGGTTAGAGAGAGAAACATGACGCTGCTTACACGGGTACACTTAGAATAGCAAGCGATCAGGCGAGCGGAATCCGTTAAAGTGATGCAAGTTCCCTCTCTGGCACTTTACAGGTAGAAAATCCACTGGAAGAAGCTGTTAAGTTCCTGATGCCTCTCAAACACTTGGTCAAGGACAAAATAGACACACAACTACTGGCCTTTGAGATCTACTTCAGGAAAGGTTGGCAAGCACATTTCAAATGATACTTGACTGACTTTTCTTTAGTTCTTACCATGTTGATACTCTGTCCCTCACTTTTGATTTCTGCTTCACACAGATTTACAATCAGTCTTCTCTTTTCAGAAAAGTACCTGTTGATGCTCCAATCAGTGAAGAGAGCGGTGGCCATTGACCCAGACCACCCATGGTTACACCAGTGTCTAGTACGCTTCTTTAAAGGCGGTATGAGACAGGCTTCTTTATTAAAAACATTTAGTTGGTTGCATGTCCTTTGTTTTCTACATTCCTCATATCTCTCACTCATCTCCCTCTTTTCCCTTCTTTCAGTCTCTGAGAGCAAGGAGCTGCTGGAGGTGGTCAGGACGGTGCTGAAGCAGGAGATCACCCGGCTCTTCGGAGACAGCAACGCCATGAGCTTCAACCAGGCCTACCTCAACAAGCACTCCAACTCCATACCACACCGACTGGCTGGTACGCTTCTCTCAAACGCAGTGTTGTTAAAGGATAGGTTCACATTTATCCCTGCGCTTGGTGTGAACACACAACATTAGGATAATGGAGAATCCAATCTCATAACCCAGCGGCAGTGGCCAATATTTTGGGGGTTCCGGTGTAGTCAGACAATAGCCGATGGGTTCCAAGATTGCATTTTGGCCATTGCCTTCTACCTCTTTTGCTCTCCACACTGACTGTTTACCTGCATGCAACCAAAGCCTGCTCAAACATGATTGGTCAATGCTACTCGGAGAAATGGAAACCAGAATGCTTCCCATACCAAAATCTTATCCCGTTGCCTACAGATTCTGCATTCATATGTCGATATCTATTTATAGAGATTATAAAGAATCTGACTCTTATTTTATAACAAACCTTTTCACATCCTGGAGCTGATGGTTGTGTGTTGTACCTGACATAACTGTACCAGTCAGTATGGGATATTTCCCTCTCATGCATTGTTGCCGATTTATCTCTAATATACAGGATTGAGAGCTTCCTCTGCCCATCAGAAAACCTTCATACAACACTGAAATCACTCTTCCAACACTCATGCATTCCACTGTCACAGTTTCTAACTGGTTCAGAAAGACATTTGGTTCTCTCTTTCTCAAAATACTTAATTCTACATACCTAAAAAAAAAAAAAAAAAAGTATTTTTTCTCCAAGTCATATTTTTGATTCAGTTCTTAAAAGTTTTGTTACAAACACACACACACGCTCTTCTCTCCCTGCAGCTGCTAAGATGATGGTGTATCTGGACTCATCGACAGAAATGAAGGCTATAGAGCTGGCCACTGCACTAGATGAGTCCCTCGACAACAGAAGCATACAGGTACGCATTTATGGAATTGAGCATTGTGACAACTGTTTGGTAAAAAGGAGTTATATGTATATATAAAATGTTAGCAATTATACATTGATACCACAGTGGATATACTTATAGCGATGTAGTCCTTTTTATATAAATAATTGCCTTATTAATATGGTACACAGAGTATAGCCCGTATTTCACCTCTTGTACAGTAAATTGTGTATATAGCTCTGTTGATGGATCAGTATTAAGGTTGACTTTTCTTCATCTTTTCTTTTAAGAAATAAAATAAATTTCCCAATTTTTCTTCATCCTTTCTCTTCCCTCATCAGATCTGCACGGAGGTCCTGGAGTGTCTTCGGGGCGCCGTGCTGGGCGACTGTAAGGAGCGTGCAGAGTCGTACCGCGCAGAGTGTCGCAAGCTTTACCCCTACACATTAGCTTTCACGCCTCCCGGATACGAGGAGAACACAAAGGTCGCCAACGGAGACGTTTCCACAGAAACGGAGGAGCTAGCCAATGATATGTGAGCGCGGCAGAACAGTGGATGAGAAAAGGAATTGGGCCGAGCACGGAGCCTTGTGGTACGCCTGGCAGCCATTTTGTAGAGCCAGACGTGGGAGGCGAAAAAAGGGGTTTGTTCTTAGGCTCAGCTTAATCGGGTCTGTCCTGGCATGGCTTGGCTTGGCTCTCTCCCACATGGTGAAAATCAGGACTGTGTGTGTGTGTGTGTGTGTGTGCGTGTGTATGTTGAGAGCATGTGTGCGGTTGTGTATATTTGTGGGAAAGGCGGGGGGGGGGGGGAAGAGGAAGATAACAGAATGGCCATTTTACTTTTTTAATAAAGCTGACAACCAAGCTGAATATGAAAATACAGTTATTGGCAAACTGTAAGGGACTGGCTCGGACTGTCGGTTTCCTCGGAGATGATCAATAACGGTGACAAGAACCACTTGAGTTTGACTCAGTGCTGTTCCAATACGCCTATCGCATACTGCGTTCCCCTAATTTTAAAAAGCTAATTTAAATGAAAATAGGACAACTGTCACTGGGGGACGGGAGACTGAGCTGAGTGGATCTGATCTCTGACAGATCTGTAGGAAGCTGAGCAGGAAGAGTTACTGAGGACCGGAAGTGAGGACACCCAGCGACCATATGCATATCTGTATCTGCTGTAACGCTCCAGGAAACCTCTGATCTACACGTGCTCTACGTGCAGCGGAGTGTGTGAGGAAGGCCCGGTCACTGCGGGGGCCACAGCGCGAAGAAAGTCGCCTCACATGTGAACAGTTCTTTTTGATTTTCTTTGGTCAGACTGCGCTTCCCTCACTGTTCCTGGTAAAACTTGGGAATATGTAATCCTCTGTCTGTCAATATGGAGCACCTTTGTAGCACAGATTTAAAAACTGTAAAGGTTGTGTGTTGTGCTCCATTTCAAATACACTGCTACTCTTAACATTTTTACATAGTTCTAAGAGAGTTGGATAGATCTAAGCAATACCATAGACACCTTCCTGTCCATAATGGATCAATGAAACTCTTCTTATTGATGATAATCATTTCTAGATCTGGTTGAAGTGGTTTACACTGATCCCTCTGGCAGTCACTCGTGGTGTTGCTGTTGTCACTGTTAGAAATTGTTTTATCTGCATGTACACAAGGGACTCTAACAGAGTGGAAACATCCTACTTCAGAGGGCTCTTCTGCTCATTTAAATGGCTCCTCTAAAGGTCAGAGTTCAGCATCCAAGCTTGTTGCCCGAGGTGACAGAAGTGTAAATGTTACAAGGCGAGTAAATGACTGAGCATCTGGAATTTTTTTTACTTTTTCTGTTCCCCTGCCGCCGACCCCCCCCCCCCCAAAATCTCTTCTCTTCCCCTTTTTCCTCTAATTTGGGTTCTAATGTGAAAGATGAAATCTGAGATGGCGACGTATGATATCTCTGGATTTTTGTATTAAAACCAAACGAAAGAAAACCATTGACTTCTTCTCCTCTGTATGTGTAACTGTTAACCTCGCTGAGCTGCTGGTCAGGGTTCCCACGCGTCCAGAAAAAACCTGGAAATTTAGAGACTAGTTTTCCAGTCATGGAAACCCCTGAAAGTTGATTAAAAGTATCCATAATGTTGTTCTGGAAAATTCTCTCACTCAGATTTACTACATAAACCATTTTGTTTGAAATGTTACGGTCAGAGGAAAACTGTAGTAAACTAGTCGTAAAAGTAACCTTAACTGTAATTAAGATTTCATTCATCAAGACAGCTATAGGCTACTAGGGGGGCAAGTATCAACCCATGCCAAAAAAATGCTTTTACAATAATGCATACCTTACAGTGTGGGATTTACTGCTATATAACATTTTGAAATTGTTCCAGAGGTAGAACATAGTTTGTTCATATGAGGGACCAGCTAGTGTTTGGAATGAGTTTTGGAAGTAAACAAAATAAACATGGCAGTACTGATGACCTTACTGTACAGTTGGCAGTGATGGGTGTATTTATCACCTATAATGAACCTGAGGCATTTCATCATGAACCCTGCATCATTTAAAAAAAAATGTATATGAATAATTGTACAATAATAATTGTATGTGAGCATGTGCTGTACTGTATTGTCAAACTCCTGGAAAATGATTTCTAAAAGAGTGGGAACCCTGCTGGTACTGTGTGTTCTTAGCTGGCAGGTCAGATTCAGCATTGTGGGTAAGGCTAGCATCATCACACTCTCGGTCCTCGCATTAAGTTCATTAAATATGTTAGTTAACATTAGGATTATCCCGCAATATTTCCAATATATGAAAAAAAATATAGGTGACTGATTCTTTAGTTACCCAAAGTGTAAATGATATAGGTCTTTTTGTTTTTTGCAGGAGAGAAGTGCCTTGGTAGGACAGCAGGACACACAAGACAGAAATATAACCAAAGTGATTCCACCAGTAGGGGGCAGCAGCACGTTCCTCACAGGACAGGTGAGTGGGCGAGGGGGCTGCTGTTAGTGCTGTAGCTATGGATGTGGTTGGTTGAGGTGACGATTTGATGTAAAGAAAATATAAACTCGGCAAAAAAAAAAAAGAAACGCCCCTTTTTCAGGACACTGTATTTTAAAGATAATTTTGTAAAAATCAAAATAACTTTAGAGATCATTGTAAAGGGTTTAAACAATGTTTCCCATGCTTGGTCAATGAACTATAAACATATAACATTAATGAACATGCACCTGTTGAACGGTCGAAAAGACAATAACAGCTTGCAGGCGGCAGGCAATTAAGGTCACAGTTACGAGAAAATTAGGAAAGTAAAGAGACCTTTCTCCTGACTCTGAAAAACACCAAAAGAAAGGGCATGATGTGGCCAGGGGCAATACATTGCAATGTCCGTACTGTGAGACGCCTAATAAGACAGCGCTACAGGGAGACAGGAAGCACAGCTGATCGTCCTCGCAGTGGCAGACCACGTGTAACATCACCTGCGTAGGATCGGTACATCCGAATATCACACCTGCGGGACAGGTACAGGATGGCAGCAACAACCGCAAGAACTGGAGGAGATGCACTGCAGTACTTAATGCAGCTGGTGGCCACACCAGATACTGAGGGCTACTTTTGATTTTGACCCCCTCCCTCCCTTTGCTCAGGGACAACATTATTCCATTTCTGTTAGTCACATGTCTGTGAAAATTGTTCAGTTTATGTCTTAGTTGTTAAATCTTTTCATATAAATATTTGCATATGTTAGGTTTGCTTAAAATACAAAAGCATTTGAAAGTGACCAGACGTTTCTTTTTTTTTTTTTTGCTGAGTATATATTACGTTTAATTCAGCATGGAAGTGGGGAATCTGTTTCACAACAATGAAAGTGTTTCTGTCGAACTAACTTCCGGCCTTTCTTCTCAGGCAGGTTGCACATCAATTAAAGATTTTATTTTTGACAAATTCAAAGGTTGGGGGACTCGTAACAAAAACACAGTGTATCAGAAATGTTTTCAGAGAAATCCATCTGATTAATCAGCATGCCATCTACATATGGTGATGGCTGCTCGTCATTTAATCAGCTCTTCCCCCCCCCCCGCCCTCCCTCAGGCACCAGTCCTCGGCATGCTCTCCTCCCAGTCGCACTGCTCGGCGCCGTGAACACAACTTAAAGACTATTTGTGTTTAGCGCGTTTTCCCCAGAAGTCCAACTATATTTTGTTAATACCTAGTGAAGCTGCATTTTTAGAAACCTTTCTTGGAGATATAACGTTTGACGCGGAGCGCGTTTTTGTCAAATTTCTTGTGAATTTACTGTTTAGTTGACCGTCGGGTAAATGGAGTCATCTCTTGAGTTTTCCAACTCTTTGGGCAGTCTGTCCTCCGTGTTGACTCGATGTCGGACCTTTAAAGTGCTGGTGATAGGAGACTCCGGGGTGGGGAAGACCTGCCTCACACACCGACTCTGCGCCGGAGAGTTCCCCCGCAGAGTGGAGGCTACCATCGGGGTGGACTTCCGCGATTTACAGCTGGATATCCATGGAGAGAAAATCAAGGTAACGGGGGAAGTGTGTATGCAACAAGGCAAGGCAGCTTTATTTCTATAGCACATCGCAGCAACAAGGCAATTCGAAGTGCTTTAGGCTATATCGCCTAAAACATTAAAGAGCAGTTAAAACACTTAAAAAAAAATATGAAAACAGAAATAGAATAAGACAGGTATAAAATACAAGAATAAAAGTTACAGTGCAGCAGGGGCGATTAAAGCCCTTTTTTTTTTTCACTTGATCCCGGCACCCCAAAAAAATAACTGCTAAAAAAAACCCCCCTCTAATCTAAGGAGTTGTGCATCATGAAACTAAACCCAGAATCTAGATGCCGATATCAACGTTCTGAGCCATTTTCAGCAAATAGTGTTTGTCAGCCATTAGTCAAAATTGCATAAATCTCTAATTTTCAAAAGTTATTGATGCAGCATTTTGAAAATGTCTACTTTTCCATGGCTAGATGCCGGGCACCCCTACAGCTCTGATCCTAGAACCGCCCCTGCAGTATACCTGCAGGTATAAGAAATGCAGTTATTTAAAGAAAGGCAGCATCACAAACAAAAGTCTTCAGCTTTGATTTAACAGAACTTCGAGTTGCAGCGGACCGGCCATTGAAACAAACTGCAGGTCAAAACAAATGAACAGGCTAACAGATCTGTTTACCCACACCGGCGGCTTCCAACTGGCTCTTTAGTTTAAATAAACCGACTGCTAATAAAGTGCTTTTCCCATGAATTCCACTGATAATTCAGACCAGACACAATTCAATTTTATTTATAGTATCAAATCATAACGAGTTATCTTTCGATCCCTGGCCCTGCAGTCCCATGTCGAAGTGTCCTTGGCAAGACACTGAACCCCGAGTTGCCCCCGATGCTGCGCGTCGGAGTGTAAATGTGTGTGAATGTTTATCTGATGAGCAGGTGGCACCTTGTACGGCAGCCTCAGCCACAGCATGTGAATGTGTGTGAATGGTTCCTGTACTAGGTAAAAGCGCTTTGAGTAGTCTCAGAGACTAGAAAAGCGCTATATAAATACAGTTTACCATTTACAATAAAGATAACGGAACAATGACTAGAAATAGTAGTTCATGGCATAGCAGGGCACTGCAGGGCGTAGTAGGACGTGGCAGGGCACTGCAGGACGTGGCAGGGCACTGCAGGACGTGGCAGGGCACTGCAGGACGTGGCAGGGCACTGCAGGGTGTAGCAGAGTACAGCAGGGCATTGCAGGGCATAGCAGGACATAGCAGGGCACTGCAGGACGTAGCAGGACACTGCAGGGCGTAGCAGGGTTTAAGAAAACAAAACAAAATCCTCCAAACCAGCAGGGACTCAGGTGTATGAGAGGACAGAATATTCCAGTTAGGCTCCTGCAGGTTATTTGAGAGTGGCTGTGCTTTTTAACTGTGGTTTTATCATGTTTTCTACTGCATTTGTGTCTCCTCTGTGAGCTCTAAATAGGCCTATTAGGCTGGACGATATGGCCAAAACCTTCTTTCCCGATATATATATATATATATATATATATATATATATATATATATATATATATATATATATATATATATATATAAATAAATAATCGGGAAAGATATATTAGAGTTGCAGCGGACCGGCCATTGAAACAAACTGCAGGTCAAAACAAATGAACAGGCTAACAGATCTGTTTACACACACCGGCGGCTTTATATATCGGGAAAGGTATATTATAAAGTTTGATATACCTCGATAACTATATATATCACGTCATAGCATGTGTTCTGATAATTCAATAAATAAAAAGTCTACATCAAATGCTCCTGTGTGAAGGAAATACTTGACAGATGATAAATACGGAGCGTTTTCTGTTTTATTAAGAACGTGAACATAACGTGCAAAGAATATTGCTGTAATGCAGTTCCACCGCCGGTTTTTCAACATCATGATAGAAACGGCATAGATGTTGGAAACGATAGACATTTTATAGCCTTTTGACGATATTTCTCATCCTGTGTTCCATATTTTATGGCCCAGCCCTTATTCTGAGGCTCCCACCCTGCGGTGTGGCTCTGCCGAGGGATTTGTCCCAGACTGCATGACTGAGAATCCTCTGGATGAAGGAAAATCGGCAGAACTAAAGCAGCCTGTAAATCACTGGGAAGATAACCTGCTTGATTCTAGTGGCATGTTAGCGGTTACATCAACACCCTCATAAAGCCATTTAACTCCGCTCTGATTTTTAACAACCTCAAGTTGTCACAAGTTTAATTTGAACCGCGTCACGGAAGGGACTGGTTTAGTCATTGATTCTGTTGTGTTAGTTGGCTTGTGCTACTTCCTGAGTGTTTTGAAACGACCACATGACAGGGGAAGTGTGTCAGTGGTGACAGGATTTTGTTTATAACTTTAGGGTAGAGGAGGGTTCCAGCTTTGCCCCCAGTACCTTAAATTAATAATGGAATTGGACATAATAATACTTTTTTTAATTTTTTTATGCAAAGTGACTTGCCATTTTACCAGAGCTGTTTTTTTATTAGAATTCTGGTCCAAGTCAATAAAGCCAAGTCTCATGGAAATCGAGTCAGTACTCAAGTCCAACTCGGGTCACAGGTCTTCAGGTTTTCGAGATTTGAGATTTTCCTTTCAAATCTGTGTTTACAGGCTTTTATGCAAAGTCCTTTCACAGCGTAGACCTAGTAATCAAATAGGTTTGTGTTATTGTGTTCAGTGCCTGCATTGGACCCCAAAAAAGGGGTGCCAGTACCCTAATTCAGCAGTTCCATGACATGATCATCGCATGTGTTGTGTCTTGGATATATTTACATTTGTGCTACAGTATATCTAGTAGGGGTGACCCCGAATAAGCGACAATCTGATTTAAGGAGCCTTTATCGACTGCCCTCTCGAACCATCGTGGTGTCTGAAAACGTGCTTAAGAAACAAATGATCATTCAATTCGGGCTATATTGGGGGGGTGGCTGAAGGTCTGTCTGATTTTACATAGAATTGCTTGGTTTTTCCCATTAAATCATTAAATATATTGCCTATTTTGGTACAAACCTCAGCCTATTAATAATACCATTAGTAACAATTAGAAGTAAGGGTACTTACTGTATGTGGACACAAATCAGAAGTGCTGGTACCTAGTACTGGCCCATTTCAGGCAATGATTGTATTACGTTGTGAGTTTTATGTTGTCTCCAATGTATGTATTTATTTGATTGGTTATTCACAGAGATTGTGTCTTAGAAGCGTGACAGAGAGATCTGACTTTCTAATGATGAGATCAACTTGTCTGCTCTCTGTTCTCTCTCTGTGATGATTCATTGTGTGTGTGTGTGTGTGTGTGTGTGTGTGCACGCGTGGGGGCGGGGAGTATTTCAACACAGGATTTATTTTCCTCTCATTTCCTCTTTACAACTTTTTTCTATCTCTACAACCTCCTCCAAAGTGCCAGCCTACATGTCAATCTCTCGCTTTCTCCATCCCCCCCCACTCCTCCCACCTCCAGCTCCAGCTGTGGGACACAGCAGGACAGGAGCGTTTCCGTAAGTCCATGGTGCAACACTACTATCGCAATGTCCACGCTGTGCTCTTCATATATGATGTCACCTGCCCCGCCAGCTTCCGCAGTCTGACTGCCTGGATAGAAGAGTGCCGGCAGAACTCCCTCGGGCAGGACATCCCCAGGTAGTCTCACATTGCCAGACCTATCTCTACCAACTGTGGAGTAAGGTCTGGTTACACCACACATACATTCCAGGATAGGAGAAAAAAAATGCTCTGGGTTGTTTGCATTTCTTTAAACCAATCACGGTCGCTTTAGGCGGCGCTAAGCTCCGGACGCAGCGACGATGGCTCTGCAAAAAGGTCTCGGGAAGGAACTTGTTTTGGTGCAGCATTTGCATTTGCACCCCGGCAGAAGAAAATGCCACATATAAACAAAGTTTAATATTCTGTTCACACAATACAGTAACGTGAGCTATTGAAATTAGCTGGATGCATGGTTACAAACATATTCTTTGCAAATCTTTACAGTCATTCCCTGAGAGAACCAAGCAGGCCTGCCTTGTTGCATGATCCAAATTTTCTTCAAAACTTGCCATATTCAGCATATGGCTTGATAACTCGAAGTTTGTTGTTTGAGAACGGCAACACACAGAGAGCGGAAGGCGAGGGACGTGTCAGGCAGTTGTCCTGGAAATGTATTTCCGTTGATTCAGACTAGTCCCCAGGTAACTGCATCAGCTCTGTGTGCGTACTGCTACTCACTGGAAGGACAGTACTTTGCTTTAGTTTTAAAAAAATCTAATTGATCATTCATGGTCCACATCCTATGCCCATATTACTTTTTTGTGCAACTTTTAACATCACCATCCTCCATTTAGTCCCTTTCTGCTGGCCTTTCTCCCGGCAGGTTCCTGGTGGGTAATAAGAGCGACCTGCGGGACCCCAGCAGGGCTGACGGCCAGGTGAGCCAGGAGCTGGCGGCCAGCTTCGCCAAAGCCCACGGCATGATGTCTTTTGAGACGTCGGCCAAGAACCCGCCGAACAAATGCGGGAACGGTCGACGGATTGATGCCAAGGTGTCGTATCAGCAGGATAAGGTGGAAGACATCGTTGTTGCTCTTGGTGCCAAACTGAAGAGACAGAGGAGACCTTCAGTAGCAAGCTCCCCGGCCTGCAGCTCCTTTAAAATCAACAAGAAAAGAGCCGAGAAAGAGCTGTGGACCTGCTGCTGAGAGACATCGAGAGAGAGAAGCGTTTCTCTTTCCAGATGGGAGAATTGTCATGTTTTTAGCTCTTTGTAAGTGTATGATTGTGTGTGTGTGTGAACATGTGTGTGTTTGTGTGAGTAAGCGAATGACCATTTTGTGCACAATAATCACAAAAAATGCAAGACAAATGTTACATTTGAAATACAGTTACTGTTACTCGCACACCGAAATTTTAATATTTATACTCTTAAATGTGGAATTGTGCGTAAATGTAAATTTTGTGTATATTTGTGATCTTATTACTGCGAAATAAAAGACTGTGAATGTATTTGGTGGAGGCTCTGTCCTGGATCACTATACGTTGCGCTGTATACGAGAAACTTTAGGACAGTGGTGTAATGTTTAAGTATGGTACAATCTAATCCTGGCTGTTAAGGGTCTCCCATCACAGGACTGTGTCCAGATGGACAAATCATCACATCAGTGAACTGTCATGCACCGGTCTTGTGCATGAGCAGTGTGGGCGTTGCGTATCACGTGTTGAGATTGTGTGTCCAATCGATGACTCATCACATGATGAGGGAAAACCTCTTCTGCTCAATTTAGATCGCGTGTGTGTGTGTGCGTGTGTGTGTTTGTGTGTGTGTCACGTTGATGCAACATTCAACAGCCAACTGGTAGAGGTCTTCCTCTAGGCTCAGGAAAGACCAAAGGGAGGAGAGTATTATTTTTTATTTTTTTTGTCTTGCCATAACACACATTTTAAATAAATAAAAAAAAAAAAGCAATGTACTAAATAAGTTAGAACACCCCTTAAAATACCCTGGCTTTGGTTGAATCCAAGTCATGGATTATAAGGATCTTTATGATTTTAAAAAGACAATCAAGGACAAACAAGGACCCACAGACCTTAATACTGCAATGTGATCTGATTTATGATGTCGAGCATTTGACATTACCTATGATGACCCTGTCCGATGTCTTCTGTTTTGGTCTCGTCAAAAGTGGAAATAAGAGAACGTGTAGAAGACAAATCTCTCAACAAACTATTTTTCTGACTGTTGACCGTGAACAGCTGCATCATTTCTGATGCTTCTGTTTGTAGAAGCAGAGTTGGGGTTTCCGGCACATCTTCACCTACTTCCGAAGGGACACGGAGAACGGAAGAAATCTGAAGCTTACCTTTAAACATCTGACAATATTGTCACTCTATGTGACTGTATGACTGATGTGATGCCCTGTCACACTGTGTGTCAGGGCCTTAACAGATGTGATTTCCGCTGTACTGTAGCTAAATACAATGCTTTAGAGATGGCCTACCTAGAGACATTCCACTAATTTCACACATTTCTACTGAGCTTGTGGAAACGTGTGTGCCTCTGGAGGTCCCATATTGTAAAAAATATTTCCATGGCCTTTCTTTATTATAAAGCAGGTTTGCGGTGCTCTATAAATACTGTGAAAGTATCAATAATCCACAGAGAAATAAAACAACATGAAAGCATGGATCCTTGTACATGGTGAATGGTTTAAAACTGGTTGTTTTATGGTGTGGGGGATATTTTCTTTGCACTCATTGGCCCCCTTAGTACCAATTGAGCATTGTTTAAATGCCACAGCCTACCTGAGTATTCCACAGTGTACCTATCTTCTAATCCCAGCTGTTTCTGGGTACATTTGGGAGAGTTTCGCCCTGCTATAATGCACTCCATGAATCACCTTCAGTGGAATAAGACTAAGCCCGGGGGGGGGGGGAGGACAAATTTACTGCTTGAGGGAGGGTACAGTTTTATTTTATTTATTTTTATAAATGAAAAATGTTTTAAGTTCCAATGTTTTCACTCTGTTATTATTATACACATTACGCACAGGCCTGAATTACACACACAGGCCCAGTACCTATACATTAACACACTAATGGACAGATGTCAGAGTGAGGGGGGGGCTGCCCATGGACAGTGCCTTGCTCAAGAGCACCTTGGCAGTGCCCAGGAGGTGAACTCCTCTCCAGTTACCAGTCCACCACCATACTTTGGTTTGTATGGGGAGTTGAACCAGCAACCCTCTGGTTTCTAACCCAACTCCCTACTGACTGAGTTACTGCCAGCCAAGTAATGGTTATAGAGTAAAGGTGGAGTTATGGGAGGCTTCAATGATTCCAAAAAGGCTGCAAGGGAGCTCAACACCCCCCCCCCCATCAGGATCAGCATTGGCCACGTTATAAAAGAAGACACTCAGGAACTCTTCCTTTTAAACTGCACATTTCAATGTCTTAATCTTTAGTTTTCTTTACTATTTTATATATTACTTATCTTTTTTTATCTTTATTTGTATATATTTCTTATCTTTTATATTTTACTTGTTGTACGCGTCCTTATTGCCCCGTGGGTCGGAGAGAAACGTATTTTCAATTGCTTTGTATGTCTGGCACATATGGCAGACTTGACAATAAAGTTGACTTGACTTGACACAGCAGCTCCTCTAATAAACAGCCGACAGTTGATGGAGTAAAGAGTAGTTCAGGAGTTTCACTAAAAAGTGAGCTTTTAATCGTGTTCTTCTGAGTTTGTTTTTGTTTTTGGATCAGGCTGTCTTGTCCCTCGGTGCAAAAGCCAAATGTGACACTAGGTGGCAGGAACTCCATTTATTTATTTTTTACAGTCAATTCTCCTCTCAAGACATCCCAACACTGTCTCCATACAGTATTTTACCTTTATTTTACCATTTTACATGATCTTCTAAGGATTGGATATTTATATTCCTGCCCAGTACTTATATTATATATATGTATAATAATAAATAAACTAGTGCTTTGAGACAAACAGATTGGAAGTGGCTTTCTTCCTGTGGTATTCTGTTCTCCTGGTTAAACCTCCAGCGTTCTCACTTTGGCTGATTCAAGTCTTTAGATCTTTTAAATATTTCAAAATATATATTATAAATGAACTGAAAAGATGGCATTTTTACTGTCTGAAAACATCTGGTGCTGGCATGTTGATGGGTGCGATATGTTATGATATTAGCTATATAAGCGAATACAACACTTTATCATTTTGCCTCTGGCAATCAGAGCCATGCACGGTGCGGGCCTACAATAGCTCTTGGCACAGTGTGTGTTATGCAAGCACAGTCTCTTTGCATGCAACCACATGGGACTGTAATCCACTTGAGAGCAGTGTGAGGGATGTCTGATCCTCCACAGCACTGGCAACATGATGTCATCTCATTATACAACATGTTGTGACCAAGTCATCTTTGCTCAAGTCCCAAGTTAGTCTCAAGTCATTTGGTCCAAGTCTCAAGCAAATCTCGAGTTCTCCCAAGTCAAGTCGAGTCCCAAATCAAGTCACTTTTATTTACAACCCAAGATAAAGCACTCTTACCTGTATTATCTGGTCTTTATGAAGACAAAAGACATGGTAGGGGTAAGGGGTCTTTGATGTTACCATTGTGTTGCCATAGCAAGGACTTGACAGCCAGTCATCCAATCATCATGACAATCACATCCGGTGAGATTTTTTTGACTCGTCCAATCAGGCAGTTAGCGCTGCGTGGCATACTTGCTAGTTAGACAGAAAGGTGACAACATTAAATGATATTATAATATATGTAACAGCTGACATTCTTACTTATGAATACACGCAAGTCATCCGAGTCATCATGCCTCAAGTCAAGGCATATATACATATATATATATATATATATATATATATATATATATATATATATATATATATATATATATATATATATATATATGTGTGTATACTGTTTATATGCATATATTGTTTTACTTAATTATAAGGTTTATACTGCCAGTATAAATCTATAACATCTAAATCTATAACATCACAACATTGAATACTTGTATTAAACCTACAGAACAACCCGGACATTCTGCCAGTGGGCCTCTAGGAGGCGCACTAGGTGTACTACTAATCTTTTTCTGAAAGGGGGGGGGGGTGTCCTCTTTGCCATCAGCATTGGACAGCAGCCGAGTGCTCCGACCTTTTCAATCATCTTTAAAAAGCTGCTGGGAAACGCTTCTGCAAACACACGGACACGCACTTGTCGACCTGCTGCTCATACCGGGGCAAGATGTTCTGCATACGGGCATTACTGAGAGTCGGGCCGCTGGCACGGAGGGCTTTCAAACCTACATCCAGACATGGCGAGTATAGCCTTAGGTTGTCCGTTTATCAATGATTTGTGATTGGAGTTTACAGGATTGGTCGTCAAATGGTGAAATTAAATGAAAGTAGAGTCAATCTGTCCCGGGCGTGTTCTCGTCTAGATTAAAATGAACGAACTAGGCTAATTGAAACGTTTTCTGAAACACTTTAAAAGTGTCTAAAGCGTGCCAACTCATAGGCTAAAAATGCTATGACTTTTTAAAAGTTCTGCAGCAGAGATTTTTTTATATTTATTTATTTATTTACGTTTTATGTGAGAAGTATGTGAAAGTCCCATAAAGAGATCCTTTTATTCTTAGTTTGTTTCCATTGTGCTGAGCAGCAGTCAGAAGGAGGTGTGTCCTGCTTTTGGGAACACGTCGTTCTTGCACGTTATGAAAGAGCGCATCACACATACGACGAAAAAAAAAAAAAGGTTTTATAACCCAGCTGCATCGAGTGTATTCGATTTTTAATACAATTGTTCAAGCCTCGAGCGTGTAGTCAAAAGAAATAACGATTTACAACCGTTTTTTGTTGCCGTCATGGTTACATGTTGTCCTAGGACGTTTTAATTGAGCTGGACCACATGGAGAGCAGCTAACGTTATGCCCCTTAATAAGTCACTCCAATATGTGAAAAATCATTAAAACAACATACATTTACATAATAGCCTACTGAACAGCCAATAACTATTTACATGTATTACACCTGAATCAGCATGAGCATTTATTTTACTTTTTACATTTGTATTTTAGACGTCACTCTGGAGCGTTTGCATGTAAAGTGAATGGAGATTTGAGGCGGCCTTGCCTGGATCATTTTGGCATTTGAGCATGTGGAATTCAACCTGAGGGGGGGGCGGAAACTGCTGCTTTAATTTCCTGTTTAAAATAACAAAACTTGTGCTGGGAGTTCTGACTAATGCAGAGAAAATACTAATAAAAAGAAAACAGACTTGGACTAAAAACGTGCACGTGTGACAGGGCCACAGTGACCTGGTTGTCCTGCAGGTCTGCATATTCCCCTCCCTCCCCCATTCTGCCTGCAGCACATGTCAGCTGACAGACAGTAGCAGGAGAGCATACATGTCGACCCACATGTGTCATCATATAGCAGCCATCTTGTCTGTTGTTGCCTGGCATGCATGTCCATTTTTACAGGCTTGAACCTCGCTGGCAGCAGGGATTAACTGCTTACCTGTATAAATAAGCTGGACTTGGCCTTGTCCCTGCATGGAGCTGCTGTGTCATGGTATTAGAGGAGGGAGGACGGACTGCTACATTGGCTCAGCATCCACAGCAGGACAATGTCCGGCTCTGTTTTTTTTTAGTTTTGTTCACATAAAATAATAATAAACGTACATATAGAGGTTGGTTTGCCAATACCAGCATTTTAGGCAGTATCTGAGGCTTTTCCGATACTGTACAACTCTATTTACAACGGGTGCTACTGTTGACCTGTACCTAGAAAATTTAAAACAAAATATAGCTACGTCCAGTAATAATGGCTACTGGGCATGTATCTCACCTTATTAAAAGACTGAATAAAGCCAAAGATCAGGAGGTCAACAGAAGCACAACAGATGTGCCTGGAAATTAACAATACATATACAGCATTTGATGTCACGTACGGCCTTTCACTTGTTTCTAAAAGACCGCTTGTACAAAGTAAGATCCATGCAATGGTGCTCCCTACAGTTACACTTTGCGATGGTAATGACTCCTTTTTACATTTTTTGTGCATCATCATGTAATAATAATGATAATGTATACTTTATTAATCCCGCAAGGGGAAATTACAATTGTTTCACTCTGTTGTGTTATTACACACATTACACATAGGCCTGAATTATACACACATGCTCAGTGTACATGCACTAATGTGTGAGGGGGCTGCCCAACATTTGACAAATTATTGGTTTTAGAAATGCGCCATCTAGGAGATGGTGACTCATGCAACACCAACTCCTGTATACCTTTATTTATTTATTTATTTATTTATTTATTTATATATATATATATATATATATATATATATATATATATATGCATGCTATTGTTGTGGTGCTGACTGTGACTGCAGCATACGCATCCTGTGAAAAGATTTGTTGGTGTTTAAAGGATTGCCAGTGGTGCATGCAGAGGAGGCTGTAAATAAAACCACCCGGCGTCCCAAACACTGCCTCAGCCTAATCTCTTCCTACCTAGATCTCTCTCTCACACACCAAAGAGTGTGCATGTGCACAGTTAGAGTACATACAATATTTTTGACAAGATCCACACCTGCTCTGTGTGTGCACATGCACATGGGTTATATATATATATATATATATATATATATATATATATATATATATATATATATATATATATATATATATATATATATATATATATAGTGTATATATATATATATATATATACACATATATATACACTATATATGTATGTATATATATATATATATATGTATGTGTGTGTGTGTGTATGAGGAAAACCGATCAAGCTCACTTCAGGTCGGAGTGGTCAGCTCTCTCTTTCTTGGCATTCCATTCTTCAACCAGCATTTGTCGCAAGTCAGCCAACGTGGTTGTGTTGGTCACTCTGACACGAACAGCACGCCCAAGCTGATCCCACAAGTGTTCAATGGGGTTGAGGTCAGGACTGTGTGGGATGCCATCCCACAGCAGTGTGTGACCAGGCTGGTGACCAGCATGAGGAGGAGGTGCCAGGCTGTTGTGGCTGTGTATGGTTCTTCCACACGCTACTGAGACTACTGTTTGTGAAATGAATAAATTGTTCAATTGCCAATATGTCTTGTTTCTTCAAACTTCAATCATCCAATCCACCAAACACCAAACGAGTCAATGGCAGAATAAGCTGTTTGGCATTGGCAGAGAAGATTTGGCAAATTTTTCATATGCGCAACTCACATACTCAGCAATGCTGCTCATCCCACAAATGCATGTTCCTTACAAATGGGGCACCATTTGAAAGGGAACTAAACAGGCTTTCCAACGCTATAAGATTTATTGCCAAAAAGCCAAACACAAATTTCCTTACTTTTTGTGCTAAGTTTAGATGCAGGTTGTCAGTGGAAAAGTCACAGGATGAGTTATGATTTGCCTGAACACACGTGAAACATGGCAAGGACGAAAAGGGGCGAGGCTGTGCTGTACATTGTGTTCTTTCATGACTCCAGACGGCCTGCTCAGGTTGTTGTAACCCATGTGCATGTGCACACAGAGTGGGTGTGGATCTTGTCAAAGATATCGTATGTACTCTAACTGTGCGCATGCACACTCTTTGGTGTGTAAGAGAGAGATCTAGGTAGGAAGAGATTAGGCTGAGGCAGTGTTTGGGACGCTGGGTGGTTTTATTTACAGCCTCCTCTGCATGCACCACTGGCAATCCTTTAAACACCAGCAAATCTTTTCACAGGGTGTATATGCTGCAGCCAGTCACAGTCAGCACCACAACAATAGCCTATTAAAGAAGCATTTGACAGATCCTGACATGTGTGTTGAGGGATTAATTCATATGAATTCAAGCCCACTAGATCATTTTAAAGTTGTTAAGCAGGAAGGGTTTCTGTGTTTGTATTGGGGATTTACTTTAAGGGACAGTTTGGTGTTTGGCTTGGCCAGGGCTGTATTGTGTAACTGGATTAAGGGATGGAGGCATGTTGACGCTATCAGAAATGCACTAGTCTTTGTGCCAAGTTGTATTTCTGATGGGACAGTTTCCGGAATAAAACACCCACAAATACTTACTTACTTTGGATCTCATGACACAAAAAGGAAATGCCCTGCATACGTTCAATCAGTGGTTGAATGAAGGCGCACCCAACTCATCCTAGTCCAAAATAGTCATTTACTGATGATATAAATTAGGCCTGGGTGATAGGGAGAAAATCAGATATCACGATATTTTTGACAAAATACCTCGACGTCTATATTGCGGCGATATTCTAGGGTTGACAATTTTCACACTTAAATCTTCACACTTAGATTTTAGATAAATAATCATCAGTAATGTGGACATACAGTCTAAGTGGGGTAAAGGCAAATAATAGAACAGCTAGAACAGTCTTTAAGTTCAGAAAAGTACATCACTCTACTGTAATGTAGCCTTTAAAACCAGTAAAAGACAACACTTCTGTCATATCATGATATATTAGAATATCCAAAATCTAAGACAATATCTAGTCTCATATCACGATATTGATATAATATCGATATATTGCCCAGCCCTAATATAAACTTCAGTAAATGTCAACCTCTTTGGGGGTCAGCTTCCATCACATTTCCAAACTAACCCTGTAACTCTGCCCTCTGTGTCTCTCAGCAGTTCCAGTGCGACACATGGCCTTCGGGGTTCCTGGTGGCTCCAGCAACATGGCGTACTTTGTTTTGTGTGGAGGAGGCCTCACTGCTGCAGCCGTCTATGTGAGTATCTTTTGAGATTTCTCCATCCTAGGTTCACCTGACCTGCAAGTCTGCATTATTATCCTTTGTCCATTTTGGGTGGAATTTTGCGCTTTAAAAGGGGAATCCCTTTGTCCTCTCCTGTCTCCTAGTCAAAATGCGATTATGTTAAGTTGACTTGTTAATGTTAAACAGAAAGTGGTTTATAGTCTTATACTGCCACTCTACTGGCATGTATTACTACTTTCCATACACTTATAAATGTAGGTGGGCATCATCCACAGAACACATATATGTGAATTCAGAAAACACCAGTGCAAAGATTTGCTGTCCACTTCTGATTCCAAACCATAAAGATCAGCACTGGCTAAAGAAAACAAAACTTCCGGGTCTATTTCTGTATCTGGTTCAGTTTTATTCACTGCACAGTGGAGACAGAAGTTCACAGGAACCACAGTCTGATCTGCTAGCCACTGAGCAGCTCCACTGGAGCAGTTGGGGTTAAGGGCCTTGCTCAAGGGCACCTCAGTGGTGGTAATGAGGAAGGGACAAGCACTGCTCTTTCACTTTCCCCACCCAGATTTTATCCGGTCGGTCTGGGGATTGAACCAACGACCTTGCGTCTCTAACCTTTAGGCCACCACTGCCACAAAAAATTACAAAAGGTCAGCGCACTAAACAAAAGGTGTGGGCTGGGCTAAGTCTATGTCTCCCAACTCCCAAGTCTGTCTGAGTGAATTTACATAGACTCAATACAGGTCTATTTCACAAAGCAAAAGGTGATTTTTGATTAGTAAAGTTGCTGACACACCAAGAAGATCGTCAGCTGTCGGTCTAAGTTGGGCCGGCGGTGAGCGTAGGCCACCCTAGTTCCTGTGGTGTGGTTCGCTCTGCCACCTGTTGGCCCTAGTCTCCTTTTTTTTTTCCCAACGTCGGTGAGAGGAATTCATCTGATTGGCTGTTCAACTTAAACTGAAGATAAAAGTGAGGGAAGTCAAGCAAACGACTGTCGAGGGCACAAACAGAAGGCTCTTCTTATTTTTCATCTTCATCCCATCCCAGTGTTCTCAACTATTTGGTTCAACACAGATGACAGTGACATAATACCAGTCTTAAGTTACTACAGTTTCTACAAAAAAATGTTATGTCTCTTCTCACAGGGCTGGCCTGGTCTCTCCTCACATTACAACAAACTTTCACTCAGAGATCTGTTAATCAAAGTAAAAAGGTTCCTCTCAATACAAAGCTAGAAAAGGCAGACACTTAATTAGATCAGGATACACTAAGAATCTGTTAATCAAGGTAAAGGTTTGTCTCAGCACAGAGCCAAATGTCATGCAGAACAGCAGGAACCTGATCAGTGAACAGGAAAGACAAGACAGAATAAGATGAAACTAAAACATTAGGGATTACATTTTATTTTCTTCCACACTACTCATCCAATTTGTAGTTTACAGTGTGGTGTTTTGGCTGGTGTAAACTGTGAGCCAGTTAACATGCATCCTCAGGCCAGACTGGACTGTTGGTAGCAGACAACACCACAGCTCAGACACGGGAAGGGACATAGAAGGTTCTTTGTGCCTTCTACACACAGTAAACGGGTACAAGTCTGCCCAGACACAAAGCACAGTGTATATCAGCTGTGTTTGTTCATGTTAGACAAAATGTCAGCGTAAGCTGGCATTTTGTAACACAGCTACCATTTTGTACTGTTATCATTTGATGTGTGCTGGAATGTAATAAGTGCATATCTGCCCTCTTTCTCTCAGGCCTACAAGACAGTCAACGGTGATAGCGATCGCTATGAGGACAGGCTCGCCAACATGGGCTCCACGGCAAAGGGTCAGTTGCTGACACGCGTGCACACACAACGCACACACTCAACATCGTGAGGTTGCGTTTCCAAATACTACTACAGAAAGTCTAAACATAGTTTGTAAATTACACAATTAAACATTTAAGAGTGTCATATCTACAGCAAATTACTAGAGTACTACTTTGTTTCGTCCATAGCTACTTAGCTACATAGCGCAGGTGGTGCTTTGAGCTAAATGCTAACCTTAGCATGCTCACAGTGCTAACGTGCTGATGTTTAGCAGGTATGTTTACCCATTGTCTAATTAATTCCCATGTTCTCCATCTTAGTTCAGCATGCTAACATTGGCTAATTAGCACTGAACCCAAAGTACATTAGTTTTGCAGGTATTTGGTCATAAACCAAAGTATTGACCTGATGATATGTACTTTGAGAGCAACAACAAGCTGTAGTCAAACATCCCCTGTGTGTGTTCACACTTGTGCCATTTAAGCTGATTCTGATGTTGTTCTCTAGTTTAAAAGTTAAGGGATCGTGAGTGTCATCATGGCAATGTATTTGATTTATTGTTGATATTCTAGTCTTACCAGTGGTGGATCAACATTGTCCTGTTTGTCCCTGCTAGCGTGGCTAAAAACCGAGAGATTCCGTAGCTTGTCTGGCTTGTCTAGCTAACATTAAACTACCAAACATGAAATAACCGTTTGATCACCTACACAACAATGTTTCAGGGTTTTGGTGAGGCATTTCATGAAAGATTAATACTAGCCTATACAAAAGATGAGTCCTACTTTTCCCCAAATCACATACGTTATTTAATCGTTTCTTCATATTTTTGAATTTGCGAACCTCTAAAATAGAAGATTGAATTGAGTCTAATGCAACATTGGTTTAGGGCCTTACTTTTGCTCAATCGGTATATGTACTGATGAATTGAATAACTGGACCGTTCTGAGAAATGGAAAGCAGAAAAAGCAGAAGATCTTGCTGTATTTCCTAGTTGGTTCTGGCTTCACTGCCCAACTATCAAACATGGTAGAATGATCACTCTCAATAGCGTTTATCTTGCCTGTCTGTTTTGATTTCTGTCTGCAAATTATTTGTCTATTCAGCCAGTACAAGCCCGGAGAGATCATGGCTCGGCGCCCAGTGCAGCTAACTAGCCTGTAATGGGGATAAGCAGCGGCTGCCACTGGTTCAGTTGCGTACATGCTGCTCAAAAGAATATAAAGCTCTGCTCCCTCCAGTGCTGGAGAGCAAACTCCTCAGATTTTAAACTGGCCAGTGATCACATTATGTAATCGAGCAAAAATGTCCTGGAAACAAAGTCACAAACATTGTGATAGCGATTACAGTGATTGTGATCAAGGATCATATTGTCCTGACACATTAATCTGAGTACACATCACTCACTGTCATTACAGTGTAATTTAGTGTGCGGGGGCTGCACAATCAGGTGGGTTTGTTTTTGTTTGGCTGCTTGTGGAAACCAGCTTTTGCTGTCAGGTTAATTTTTCTGAAATGTAGTATCTTGTTTTAGACTGGTATTACGTTGATCCAAATAATTGAGAAGAACCAGTTTCCAGTAATATCAAAACCCTCTACATTATTATTATGTAATGGTCATAGTGGATCCACTGTGGTTTAATGATTCTAGTTTCACTATTTCTACTTTTTAAATGTTTTTAATCAGTTGGTTACACTAACTAGAAGATAACATAAGGACCTATAAGGGCACTCGGAGAGCGCTGACTTTCACCAAGGCATGCAATGCAATGTGAATTTATTCCAGTCAAACTCATTTTTCTGACTACTCCATGTAGCACAAATCCCTTCCTCGCAACGTTAACAAAAGTGAAAAATAATTTGTGTATCCGCCCCAAGATTTCACATCTGCTCCAACAATGTAATGGGTTCTTCCTTGGCCCATGCTACACCCAAAAACATGACCTGCTTGGTGGAGGTAATTATTGAAAATATCAGCTGTTAGTTCTAATAGGCTGACACACTGAAACATTATTTCATATATCAATCAATCAATCAAACTTTAGTTCTATAGCACGTTAATGTAACACAATGTGCTTCGTACAAAAGCGACATAAAATAATACTTAACACATATATACAAAACATGTAACACACACACACACACACACACACAAACCAAAGATCAACATTGAACAGCGACAAACTCAGTTATTCATAGACTTTCGTAAAGTGTTCAGTGTGGAAGCCTCTCTCAGTTCCAGTGGCAGGGTGTTCCATATCATTGGGGCATAGACATAGGAAGAGGTGTGCCCCTAAAATAGTGTTATTTCTGTGGCTGGTATGTTGTTATTGATGAACTAGTTAGTATTGTTACTGTAAAGGCCAGCATTCTATTCATAGATGGGTACTGATGGAACGAAATAATTTATTTTTCAGATACCAGAGCTGAGGGATAGTAACATTCTTTACTGTGACAGAAAATGCAATCAATGAGGATAATAGCAATACTGTTAGTTGTTTATGAGTGTGTTTAGGCGTGTCTACTGTACTGACTTTCACTCCTTTCTGACTTCTTATTTGCATTTTTAAACACATAATTGCCTTCCTACTTAATTTTTGTCAGTGTATATTCAGTAATGGCACATTTAAACTAAATCTGTAAAACTGGGCTTTGAGCCATTAAACTTGACAAAAACATTATACTGACTAGCTGTTTTTCAAATTGGTTTGATGTCATTTTTTCCTGATGCGGATAACAATTAATGAAGAGAAACTAGTCCAATTTTGCCATTTTTATTTATTTATCTCTGCTCCCAACCTCTTAATGTGCAGCTCCTGAGGCAGAGGCAGCACCAGAAGTGGCAGCTCCTGAACCCGCCCCGGTGGAGGAGGCAGCACCGACCGCAGAAGTCGCCGAAGAGGTGGTCGTCGAGGAGGCAGCTGCCGAGGCTGTCCCTGATTCTGCAGAACCAGTAGCGGAGACCGCCGCCGAACCGGTCGTTGAGGTCGCGTCTGAAGAAGCAGCCGCCGCGGCCTCGGAGGTGGTGGTTGCTGAGGCTGCAGCAGAGCCAGCAGTCCCAGAAGAAGCTGCTCCACCTGTAGAAGCAGTTCCTGAAGCTGTGGAAGTGGCTGCCACAGAGGAGACCCCAGCAGCAGAGGCCCCTGCAGCAGAGGTCCCTGCAGCCGAAGCCCCTGCAGCAGAGAGCGCTGGTACGGCAGCTGTAGATGAAGTCCCTCCCGCTCCCCCCGCTGAGGCAGAGACTGGCTCTGCAGCCCCCGAGGCTGAGGCAGCCCCTGCTGCAGAGGTGGCTGCATAGAGCTGTGAGGGTGCAATAGCCGCCCAGAAAGTAGGGCTAGAGTCAGTTGTGCTGTGTCCCAAACCTCTGGCACTGGAAAAAAGCGCTCATGAACCCCTATTTTGATTTTTTTTTTTTTCATTAAAAAGGGGGGGTGGGGAGGACGCATTTAGTTTTCACTTCTAGTTTGTTATTAAGTACCAGTTGGGGGTTCATCAGTCCAGTTTTCGGGTGCCTTCTTTCCCTTACCTCACCCCAACCTTCAGCCCCAAACCAGAACATTTGGCATTCGGCTGTGTTTAAAATTCAGTTTGGAATATTCAGTTTCTATAGGATTTTCTTTTTTTTTTTTAAATAACGAGCAAATCCAAATTATGGTTTGGCTGCTATACAGTTAATACGAGTGTTGAACTAGGTGATATAAGGGATAGAACTGAGTTGATGACTAATGTTGACCTCCTTGAAATGTTATTCTAAGTGCCCTTAAAACAGGACAGCCCGGCATTTTCTTCCTTATTTAAAAAATGTCAGCACAGTGAATGAATGTAGCCCGTTTTGATAAGTTGTTTAAGTTGTCTTTTCTCGTTCCAACATTATTTGCACTTGGTCTTCTTCTGCTCAGCAAATGCTTACTTCCAGCTATAGCCCATGAATCTTTGCAAAACGGTAGAGAGATGGAACACTAAGTGCTACTTCATTTCGTGAACTGTCTCACCGTGAAGTTTGACCAAAAACAGCTCTTCAGCTCTTGTCCAGTTTTCGTAATCATTTTTGTGCATCTCCTCTTTCCTATTTGCTTCATAATGACCTTGCACATTCAAATACTTACTACTGCTACTTACTTATTCACCAGCCATATACAAGATGTTTTTTTGCAGTGTTAACTCTCTTTTTACATGTTTCTTTACTTCTTTTAAAAAAAAAAAAAGTGAAATCTTTCAGGGAACACTACAGAAAATTCATTCATCTGTCTTTGAGCAAGTTGTCATTATGATTAATAGTTTTTCAAACAATAAAACATTACTGGATGAGAACGAAGTGTCTCAATATTGGATTTTTTATTTTTTTGAAAGCACTATATGTACATGGTCATGTGGTAAATGTATGATTTTTGAAACGACCGTTAAGTGTTTTTAATTATGTGCGTTTATCACAATTATGAAATACGGTTTAGAATAAGAATAAGTGTAATCTTATTTGTCCAGGGCTATAATTCAGCGACTCTCTTAGCTGCTTGTTGCTTTGATTGTATACCGTGACATGCAGTAAATGGTGTAACAATTGGATTGTACTGTAGGTGTGACACACCCACTTCCTGTAGAAAACTTAATATCCTGAAGAATCCCTGTGCCATGTTCCTGCTCCTGTGCCTTCTCTCTAAAGAAGAATTTTAGATGCAACGAATCCAGAAGCAACATGAATTGTTTTCTGTGGCAGGTCCTGCTCAACAAGTTGAGGGGGGGAAACCTGGCTCATATCTATGCAGCTTGACAAGTTTCTTTTCTTTCTAAATTTCCTTGATTGTCAAACCACAGATGTGTGTTGGCTTTTTATTTGGAGTGCAGTTTAAAGCAGTCAGTCAGTCAGACAGACAGGTTAAGACTAATCCTAGATTACAATGCTTGTTTTAGGGTGTCCTGGTGGCTCACCAGACAGGCTCATGGGACTGGGATTGTTGGTGGCAATCCAGAGATGTTTACTATCTAACGACACAAATGTCACGCAAATTGAAATAAGTGAACGTTGTGCGGAGAATGTCTTCATAAATGTCCATATAAGGTTTATCCTATTCTTAAAAACAAGAGTTATGGTTACTTTTTTTGTATTCAAATGTAGTGCTATTAAACAAATTGTCTCCCAAGAGTGTTAGTGCTCACCACACTCTATCTGAAAGCGAACTGCTCTTTCAAAGTGCCGTGTTTTACACTTTTTACACCAGCAGAGGGAGCATGAACTGGGCAGGTAGTCTCCTGTAGCTATTCCCTGAACCTGTGGTGACTGTAGACCATGCAGTGATAGACACCTGCTCAAGGTAAGCGGTTTTACATGAGCTGTTATCCTAGTTTTACATGAGGGACTTCACTTGGGCTGCAACAAATGATCACGATGTTTTCATAATCGGTTAATCTGGCAATTACTTTTTGACCAATTAATCAATCAATCAATCAATCAATCGTTAAGTGCATGTAATGTCAACAAATCCATCACAAGTTTCCAGAACCCATTGTGGTTCTGACCAGCAGTCCAAAATACGAAGAAATTCAATTTCCAATTATTTGATACGCAGAAAAGTAGCAAATTCTCGCATCTGAAAAGCTAGAACAAGTAAATATTTGGCATTTTTTGTTTGATTAAAAAACAAACTGTATAATCGATTATCAAAATAGTTGCAGATTCATTTTCTGTGTTATAATGATAATGTATACTTTATTAATCCAGCAAGGGGAAATTACAATGTTTCACTCTGTTGTTATTATTATACACATTACATACAGGCCTGAATTACACACACATGCCCAGTACCTATACATGCACTAATGGAGCAATGTCAGAGTGAGGGGGGGCTGCCCATGGACAGGCGCCCCGAGCAGTTGGGGATTCGGTGCCTTGCTCACTGCTTGGCAGTGCACAGGAGGTGAACTGGCACCTCTCCAGCTACCAGTCCACCACCATACTTTGGTCCGTATGGACCCAACTCCCTACTGACTGAGCTACTGCCACCCCTTTTTAACAACAGTCATGCTTCATATGGTACCAGGCTTCTAATGGAGTTTAAGACAATGATAACTGCACTTGGAGCTCATTTATACTCAGATATTCTGAGTTGTTGTAATGTGTTAACCTATATCCTATACTACATTTCAAATCTCTCAGCCACTACTTCCTGTCCTTCTGTCATTCAGAGTCTATGCCCGATCTGCTCACAGCTGCTGTGAAGATCTTGGCCGGCTCCACAGTGGAGATTGCAGCAGCTTCTGTTGGTGACAAGAGTCTAGTGAAAGCCGTCCGGGAAATAGAGGGTGATGGAAGAAGTTTGGACTCTACACCAGAGGTGGTAGAGCTACAAGTCCTGGAAGCAACCCCAGAGGTGGTAGCTAAAGAAGCGGCCGAAGAGGCGGCGGTTGTAGTGACAGAGGAGGAGTGGAAGTCTGCAGAAGCTGGTGCTGATGCAGAAGATGCAGAAGCTCCAGCTGCTGAACAGCTGGTTAAAGAGGAGACATCTGCTCCTGTAGCAGCAGAGGAGACGGAGGCGGTGGCTGCACCTCAGTCTGAGGAACCTACAACTTCAGCCCCGACAGTGAAGGAGCTGGGTGAGGATGAGTGTGAAGATCAGGCTGCGGTCCCTGGCGCTGCTCCAGAGGAGGCTGTCTCCTCCACGGAGGCCTCACCTGAAGATGCTGCTCCCGCTGAGGAGGCCACCACTACCACCACCACCGCCGCTGCTGCTGCTCCAGTGGATGAGACATCAGCAGGTGAGAGGTCACCTGCGGCTGAGACATCAGTGGAGGAGGCAGCAGCTGAAGCTTCCGCAGACGAGACACACAGTGAAGCTGCGGCTGTTGTGGACATGACTCAGCTGGCTGCAGCCTCCTCTGGGTCGGACCTGGAGGTCCTTTCAGCTGCTGACGCAGAATCTACGTCAGAGGCTCCAGCACATGAGGCCAAGCACTGTCACGCCTGCCACTCTGCTCCATCAGCAGCGGAGGAGGGGGCGCCACCTGCTGCTTTGGCCATTGAGGAAGCTGTGGATGTAACACATGAGGTCCAGGAGGCAGTGTCACTGGTGGAAGAACAAAGTAAGAACATACTGTTTTTGAATGCCCCATGCCTACTTTAGTATTATCTATAATGCTGCATAATAGCTCCACTTGTTGTTTTGGTAAATGTAATGAATTAGTAGTACAGAATAAGAGCCTCCGCATTGCCCCCAAGGCTAAAATAAGATAAATCATACCCAAAGTTTTAAGCTTGTGTCCACCTGTTATATACCTGTCAGACAATACATATCATACTTATATAATTGGCTATGATAAGTAGGGTGAGGATAGGCTGCTCTCAGATCTGATTATTTTATTATTGTTTTGCCAAATAGACAAAATAGTCTGACATCACAAATCACTGTGTGGGCAAATGTTTTCATTTTTTTTTCAGACGTTAGATGGCAGCACAATAAATCTTTGTCACAGCAGACGTAAAGCCAGGTGTAACTAATAATATTGACTACATTCCATTTAGGTGCTGGCTCATTGACATGGCTTAATGATACACTTGAATGAAGCTGAGCCATCGTTAATGTTATCCATTCCATTCCATCTTTGCTTTTCATGCTTTGAGAAACTGTAACTGAACTAAGGGCGGACATGGATTTGTGTGTTTGAAAATATAACAAACAATATCACCTAAAAAACCCCATCTAGAACTAGATTCATCTTGAATAAAGGTTTTAGAGTGGCTACAGGAGCCACTGCCCACCTCTCCCAGAGTCAGTGTGGAGGTGGACAAGTTCTTCGGTTGACTTTTAACAGGTTTCCTTTGTTGTAAGCCGACATTTATCTTTAATGATGACAGCTGCAGGAAAGACCTACACCGAGCAGGCGTTGTAGCCTATTCAGTGGTCTGTCCACTGATCATGGTCGCTGACAGAACATTGAACTGGCTACAACTCCCTCTCCCTACATCTGCATATAAAGGGACCTTATTAATTGGAAAGCTCTCAGATCCTAAAGACTCTTAATTAGTGGTTCACGAATAAGGACCACCTAATTAACCCTCCTGTTGTCCTTGGGTCAAATTTAACCCGTTTTTTTATATCAGAAATATGTGTTTCTTTCAACCACATTGTCCCAAAATAACATGGATGGTTCCATACAATGTTGGTTGCAAGTTAAATGAATGATCAGTTGAATTTTGGGTGTTATTCAATTTCATAGCATTTGAGAAAAAATGTAAAAAGTTTCAAAACAGTTACTAAACTTTGACAGTCTGTGATTACCCATTAACATATGTTCCTCTGATCTTACCTAGTCAAAATAATTCAGAATTTCATTTTTTTTTAACTAAGAAATTAGGCATAATTTAATATAAATGAGGTTTATTGACCATGAATTCCAAAATATCTGTGTAAAACTAGTGGCAATAGTTGTGTTAGTTGTGTATGTACTAGTGGTAGTAAAAAAAAGCTCTTAGCTGACTAAAACATTAGAAAAAGGGCCAAAAACGTAGAAAAAAGGTGGTCATTTTCAATTTTGAGCCGGGAGGACAGGAACAAGTTGCATGGCCGGCGATAAGACAACACAAGGGTTAAACCTAATTGGAAACATATAGACTGAGCTTGCATATATATATATAATCTGAGTCTTCCTTGTATTAGGCTCTGACCACGTGTATTTCTGCCTATATCCACAGAGCCAAAGGTGTCTATCTGGAGTGTAAAAAGCTGCTCAGTGATGTAATAGTACAGTTAAGAAGGTAAACTGTCAAAAGCAGCACAGCTATAATAAGCACAGCTGTCTGTGTAGAGCTAGAGACAGAGTAGAATGGACATCTTCAGGATAGGTTTTGTTCTCAGATAGCCACATTTTAGATGCTCAGTTCATGAGGCCAGTGTGGCTCATATACACTATTATTACACTTTTCTTTGCTCTCTGTTTAAGTCCTGCTGCCCATGTCCATTCTACTTATTTAAACTCTAGGATATGTACTGTATGTTGCAAAGTGACATAGTCACATACACTAAACTTGTGCACTTCTACCATACAAACTAGTGTTGTTTGTTTGTTTGTTTCAGCCACAGAGACCATGGTGGTGGTGACAAGCCAGTTATGACATGACAGACAGTGTGCCTTCCACAACACTCTCGTATCTGTCAACCAAGCCAGGACGGCTGATGAAAACAACACGAGGGCAACTAGCCACTGGTTTAACTAGCTATAATGTGTCCTTTTTGAAATGTTACCAGTTTCTTTTTTTTTCTTTTCTTTTTTTTTTTTTATGTTTCCCATCTGTTTCTGATAAATCTTCATTAGCATTTGTGAAATGATTCCCATTCTGTCACCTTGTCCTCTAGGTGCCACTGTTGCAAAGCTTTTCATGACCAGTTGATTGGAACACAACGTTTCTTTGGAGTTATCTCTGTTGTAGTAGGCAGTGAAAGGAATTTGCTGTTCATGTAATGTGATAAACTGATTTTCATATATTTGCTTTTTAAAGGTGATATCAATAGTATATCCATATTTTAATGCATATCTAGTATCCATTTTGTAGTGTTGTTGTTTGACCTCCTACAACAAGATCAATTATATTCAAGTTCCAACTAGTATAAATTCATTTTGAACCCTCACTTAGTCGATTATATTCAACAGTCACATTCCTCCAATTATCTCTGAGTTGTAGAAATAGTTGTCGGTGCACTGCATGAATGATCATATATTAACTATATATCATAACAACATATTAACAAGTTAGTATACCAATTTTTATTTAGTTAATAACGATGTCCCTGTTGTCATGATAATGTGCTTACATAGACACTTTAAATAAAGTGATGTGTTAACAATTGAACTCACTTTTTCTGTGCATACAATTATTTGTGTGTTCATTATTAATCAACATGGTAATGCACTATGCTACTGTGGTACATTTTAGTGCACTTACCACTCGGTGGAGACAGATACGTGTTATTTGATCATTTGTCTAAGGTTATGGATATTAGCTTTTTTCCAGGAGGTTTTTGTAATAACTAGTGACCATTGTGAACATTTGTTTTCCAAAGGCAAAAAAAAAAAGCAAGAAAATAAATTCCTCATAAAACGACACACATTTATCCTTTATAACTGATGGGACAGGGAAGTATCACAATCGGAACCCCATAGTATTTAGGATTTTCTTTTCTTTTTTACTTGAAATTAAACAAATCAAACTGAAATGGATGAGTTTATTACATGGGGTATATAGGGTTTATTCTTTTCTTTTTTTCATATAAGGTTTATTATGGGGATTGTTTATTGTACGGCGTGACGTCACGAGAGTAATTCGCCTGAACAAGCGGAGAGTACTGTGAGAGTAACTGACTTCAAGTCAGTCTCCAGAAGGGCACACCGTCCTGACCAAACGTTTGCTTCTTTATTCGTTTACTGTCCCACATGAAACCCCAAGAACACCGAGGTTTTTATACTCATATGTCTAGAGGCTCCTAAACATGAATACAGCTAACGTTAACGCTAAATTAGCTTGCATTAGCAGCGGGACTCTCGCCTGACACTCGACAGCAGCAGCGGGATCAGAGCAGAGCCGTCCGGCTAAGAGGAGGAGAGTTGTCTCTGGTTGTCACCACACACACACACACACACACACACACACACACACACACACACGCAAACACACAAACACACAAACACACGCACACACAGCAAACTCTCATTAGCCAGCCTGCTAACGTCAAGTAGCTGGCGTCCGCCTGTCAACTAAGTTGGTTACCAGCAAGGAGCGAGAAGAATTTCACGGTAAGTGAGCTGAGCAAACATTAGCCAGCAATAGTCACATGGTTTGTTGTGTTTCTTTTCTGACAGCTTGTTTTTCACAATGCTAACTTAGCTAGCTAACGTTAGCCAAGTTCATGCCAATGCTCTGTTTCCATTCAGTTTGCCTCTTGTGTGCGACGTGTTCTCAAAAATGACGGTTCTTGAAATGCGTTAGAGTTCATTGACCAGCTCGGCATATAATGTAAAATAATACATAAATGATGCAAGCGCTGGCTAATAATTCATTGATAAGGCTGGCGGAGAGCAAAGGTATCATTGCAACATTGAATTGGCCTGTGTACATGCCTGACATCTTTCTCTTGTCTTTCATATCTCTCGTTTGTAAGCATTGCAAACAGGCAGCCAGCTGTGTGATCTGGGTAACTTTGATTTAGGATCTAACCTCACTGCTTTCTATGTGTCGGAGGTATTACCACCAGCAAACAAGCCTTGTGTCAACACACTAAAACTATATTGGCTTTGTAGCATAGCAAGTGAGTGCATATTATTGTAACCCTGCTGTGTGATGTAACATTAGTATCAGGTGGTGATAAGTAGGCCATTGATGCTGGTGGCGTGCTGTTCTTATTTGTAGCTTTTTCAAATTTCTCATTGCTTGTTGAAAAATTCGAATAGATAATAACCCTTCTAGTACTATTTTCTTTTTTCTTCTTCATATAATTTCGTTTATTTGGAAAGTGTAGTTTGGAATATGTGGGAAGTGATTTTTGTTATTGTTGATGTTTTAACAGCAAGTTGTTTAGTAAACAAAATGTGAGAAATATAGCTAATCATAATCAAGTAATTGTTTAAAATCAAACATTCAACTTGTGTTTGATGGATGAAAAAACACAATAGTTTCCCCATGTAATTTCCTGAGCACCGCCCCCTACCTCTCTACCTATCTTTGACCACACTGTAAATTAGCATTAACATAATGTCGTAGTGTAGCACAGTATTCTTATTTTTTTTAAGTTACCGGTTGTTATGCTTTAGTGGCAGTTTTGATTGTGTGTGGTGAGGTAGTGTTGTTTAGTTCCCAGAGGCCAGGGGCCTGGACCTGCTGTGTCCAGTGTGAGCTGTATAGGCTACTGAAGTGTGTGTGCTTTGTGCTGGTAAATGATTGACTAGCCTGCCTTTTGCTCAGCCTTGTAATGGGGCTAAATTATGAGAGGCCTGTCGAGAAAAGAGGGATTGGTACCAAAGAGATGGATGGATGATGGGGGGGGACAACATCCATCATTAAACTGTGGTTGCATGTTACAGTGGGAGGCTGTGTGTGTGTGTGTGTGTGTGTGTGTGTGTGTGTGTGTGTGTGTTATGCTGAGTTCCACTGGAATTTGTGCAGAGGGTTGTGATGAATTAAGATCAGCTCTGTAATTCACAATGACATAAGAAAAAAGAAAAATCCTCACATTTCAGATGCTTGATCCTGTATGTATTTGGCATTTTTGCTTGATGAAGGACTTAATGGATACATCGATTATCAAAGTGGTTGGCAAATAGTTTTCGGTCGATCAGGTCATTGATTAATGGACTAATTGTTTCAGCACTAAGCATAATGTTAAAGGCTCATTTTTCCAAACTTGCACATTTTTTATTCAGTTGCAGCTTCCTGTAACTTCTTAACATGCTAAGGTTTAAGACGTGATATAGTACAGTTTATCTGTTGGTGTTGGTTATGTGTGAGAGTATAGTTAACACAATTTGCTGCCATTTCCCCCACCCCTCTTAAGTATCTCAATGTTAAAATATTAGGCAAGACAAATTTGTATTATAGAACAAACTGGCTTATTTCGACAGCAGACACTAAAACACTGCAGAGAATGTATACACCACTTCATGACCATATCATTGGAGCAACTGAATTATAGTCGAACTTGTGTGTGTGTGTGTGTGTGTGTGTGTGTGTATGTATATGGGTATGGGTGGATGTCAAGTAAATCCTGAGGTCATGGTTGCCATTTCATTTGCTCGTTGTGTCATTATTGTGTCTGTGCATGTGTGTGTTGGTGGAGGGCAAGGCACAAGGCAGGGCGTTGTATCTTTACTTGCAGCCCCAGTTACTTGGAACAAAAGCTCTGTTGTTGAAAGATCATGTGACTGTGTGTGTGTGTGTGTGTGTGTGTGTGTGTGTGTGTCTGTGTGTGTGTTCCACCCTTGTCATGTGATCTGAGCTCAGGGCAGGGTCTGAGAAGTGCTGACTCGCTCTGAGAGGTTCCTTCCACCCAGGGAACAGGCAGACAGTGAGCAGGCAGGCAGAAAGAGGAGATGGATGGCCAGATGGATGGATGGATGGATGTCAGACAGACAGAGAGGAGGTGTGGGAGAAAGTCAGAGACAGGCAGAGAGAGAGGTGCCAAAAAGTCCTGTTGCTTTCCTTCGACAAGAAAGCATCATTCTTTCATTCTCCTCTTTGTGGATTTTTTAACAGCAGCCAAGTAAAGATGCAGGCCTGCATTTTGACTCGCATCAACCTTTCTGTGGCAAGGCAAGTTTGGACTTTTCCCTTGGACCGTTTTCCCTTTTTTAGTCTTGATGCGTTTGTTGGGATTTCATAGTGGGCAAAGTTGTCCTGTCAGGATGACTCTGCTGTGTTTTGTAAAGTCGCGAGACTGCTACTGACTCACCATGAACCAGAACACCATTTGTTAAAGAATCAAGCTAATCGTGTGCTTCCACCCTGGTAATCAAAGGTTAAAAGTGAACTGGATTTGACACATGTAGCTGTAGCTCTTATCCCAGGATATACTTTCATTGCAGCAGAAATATATTCAATTCCTGGAATACTAACATGACTAGTAGCTAATTTTTAGAAGTGAAAAGGCTGCTTTTGACTTTATTTAAATATGAATTCCTTTCATTAACATGAAACTTGCTGGTAGTTTTTGAATTAACTAGTGTGTCGCAGTGGTAATAGTGCAGCCTCTTGACTCATTTATGTTTGAGCTCAGAAGCGACCAGGCAGCCACGTGTTCCCGGTCGTCCAGCAGGTCCTGTAATACCTGTTTGAATCAATTCAACCTGCAAGTCCTGCTTGAGCGACTCAACTCCTACCAGCTTGTGTGTGTGTGTGTGTGTGTGTGTGGGTGTGGGTGTATGCGCGCACGCACATTTTGAATCTGCCTGTAGTGTGCACGTTTCATACTTTGTGATCTTGCACATTGTATTGTGCAGATTGTCTGTATTTGTGCACTGAGATGAGTTATCTTAACACCTTAGTAGTGGAAATAAACTAGAGAACTAAATAAAAGGAATAGCATTAAAGGGAGAAAGAACATACACAGCGCTGCAATGACAGTTTATTTCCATACTGATGTATGCCGTCATTTTAGTGCCAGATCATTCTGTTGGCCAAGTGTTAACATATAGGCACCACATACAAGACACTGCACTTTGAGTAGGGCTGGATATCGTTCAAAACATTCCGATATTGGTGCCAGTACGATACCTTGACTTCTATACCGGTTCCTGAACGATTTTTTTTCCCCCGATACCAATTTTAAAGGCATTACAACATTACGGTACAATCTGTTTTTTTTATTTTTCAGCTGCTTTACACTTATGAGACGCACACTGTAGTCAAGCCTCTCAAAATACACACATGTGACTCCTGTTGCTGTGTGTTTCCTGCATGACTCTACGACTTGTAATGTAGGACAGCCGGTCAGCAGCATTATTAGATCTTGGTACAAGCATGCTGCATGCTAATTGGCTCACTGACACTGATGAGATTTAATTCAGTTTAATAAAATTGTATTTATAGTATCAAATCATAACAAGAGTTATCTCAAGACACTTTACAGATAGAGTAGGTCTAGACCACACTCTAGAATTTACAAAGACCCAACAATTCTAGTAATTCCCCCAAGAGCATGCATTTAGTGCGACAGTGGCGAGGAAAAACGTCCTTTTAGGAAGAAACCTCGGACAGACCCAGGCTCTTGGTAGGCGGTGTCTGACGGTGCCGGTTGGGGGTGTGATGAACAGTGGCAATAATAGTCACAATAAAGATAATGGAACTATGGCTAGAAGTAGTAGTTGTAGTAGTTCATGGTGTAGCAGGGCACTGCAGGGCGTTACAGGGTGTAGCAGGACGTAGCAGGGTGTAGCAGGGTGTAGCAGGGCGTAGCAGGGCGCGGAGCAGGACAACGGCGTCAGCTGCAACCATGATTTAGATGACACCCTAATCTGAGGAAAACTGCTAGGCGAAATTTACTCCTTAGGTATTAAATGAAAAGACATTTTTGATAATATATATATATATATATATATATATATATATACTACAATTTGGTCGGTGCCTTGAACTATTGAAGCTTGGTACCCAGCCCTAACTTTGACCTTTTCACTTAATCTCTTTCTGACTCTCTAATGAAATGACTTTGATGGTAGTCATTGGATATACAGTGGTGTGAAAAAAGTGTTTGCCCCCTTCCTCATTTCCTGTTCCTTTGCATGTTTGTCACACTTAAGTGTTTCGGAACATCAAACCAATTTAAACAAAAGTCAAGGACAACACAAGTAAACACAAAATGCAATTTGTAAATGAAGGTGTTTATTATTAAAGGAGAAAAAAAATCCAAACCATCATGGCCCTGTGTGAAAAAGTGATTGCCCCCCTTGTTAAAACATACTATAACTGTGGTTGTCCACACCTGAGTTCAATTTCTCTAGCCACACCCAGGCCTGATTATTGCCACACCTGTTCACAATCAAGGCATCACTTAAATAGGAGCTGCTTGACACAGTAAGGTCCACCAGAAGATCCTTAAAAGCTACACATCATGCCGAGACCCAAAGAAATTCAGGAACAATTGAGAAAGAAAGTAATTGAGATCTATCAGTCTGGAAAGGGTTATAAAGCCATTTCCAAAGCTTTGGGAATCCAGCGAACCACAGTGAGAGCCATTATCCACAAATGGCGAAGACATGGAACAGTGGTGAACCTTCCCAGGAGTGGCCGGCCGCCCAAAATTACCCCCAAGAGCGCAGCGACGACTCATCCAAGAGGTCACAAAAGACCCCCCAACAACGTCCAAAGAACTGCAGGCCTCACTTGCCTCAGTTAAGGTCAGCGTTCATGCCTCCACCATCAGGAAAAAGACTGGGCAAAAATGGCCTGCATGGCAGAGTTCCAAGGAGAAAACCACTGCTGAGCAAAAAAGAACATCAAAGCTTGTCTCAATTTCTCCAGAACACATCTTGATGATCCCCAAGACTTTTGGGACAACATTCTGTGGACCGATGAGACAAAAGTGGAACTCTTTGGAAGGTGTGTGTCCAAGTATATCTGGCGTAGAAGGAACACTGCATTTCATAAAAAGAACATTATACCAACTGTAAAAATATGGTGGTGGTAGTGTGATGGTCTGGGGGCTGTTTTGCTGCTTCAGGACCTGGAAGACTTGCCGTGATAAAAGGAACTATGAATTCTGCTGTCTACCAAGAGATCCTGAAGGAGAATGTCCGACCATCTGTTCGTGTACTCAAGCTGAAACAAACTTGGGTTCTGCAGCAGGACAATGATCCTAAACACACCAGCAAGTCCACCACCGAATGGCTGAAGAAAAACTAAATGAAGACTTTGGAGTGGCCTAGCCAAAGTCCTGACCTGAATCCTAGTGAGATGTTGTGGTATGACCTTAAAAAGGCCGTTCATGCTCGAAAACCCTCTAATGTAACTGAATTAGGACAATTCTGCAAAGATGAGTGGGCCAAAATTCCTCCAGGACGCTGTAAAAGCCTCATTGCACGTTATCGCAAACGCTTGGTTGCAGTTGTTGCTGCTAAGGGTGGCCCAACCAGTTATTAGGTTTAGGGGGGCAATCACTTTTTCACACAGGGCCATGATGGTTTGGATTTTTTTTCACCTTTAATAATTAACACCTTCATTTACAAATTGCATTTTGTGTTTACTTGTGTTGTCCTTGACTATTGTTTAAATTGGTTTGATGTTCCGAAACACTTAAGTGTGACAAACATGCAAAGGAACAGGAAATGAGGAAGGGGGGCAAACACTTTTTCACACCACTGTATTACAAAAACCCAGTGTGTCACAATCTCCAACTCTTCCATGAGCTTACATAATAACTTGTCAGTTTAACGGCAAAACCACGGCACGTAGTGCAGCACGTGTACACACCCTTCTTTGGTTAGCCTGTGTCTGTGCCAGAGAATAACATGCATGAAACAACAGGTGAAGTATAAAATATTCAAACGAAGAGTTAGAATGGAAGGAAATAGAGATTGGAGGGGAGTAAAGTATATAAAGTACCTGATTTCCTGGGACTCTGGAGCAGCACATACCAGTCAGATGCCCTTCTGGGAGACATGTGGGTGTATCACATAACCCCTGCATGCATGCATACTGCAAATCTGAATTAACGCAGCCCCTCCTAAACAGAACATACAGCTGTAGATGAGTGTCTGCTCCATGCTGTTGAATAATCGAACAGAGGATTTCCATCCGAGCTGATAGCATGTTGGTCTCAGTAGCGGAGGAAACCCCAGCACAGCATGGCTCATCCATTATACAGCAGTTAGACTAACCAAGCATGTCACACTGACACACCATGTTCGAGGACGTTGTTGTATGGTCAGTTTGTACAAATTTAGAAATGCATGGAATGGCTTTTACATTCAGTGTTCTGGCTATTTTGAAATGTGTCATTACTTTTACACTGGAACATGTGGAAAAAATGGAAGTGCCAGTGAGAGAGTTATTGTTATTTCTAATCCTTGTCTCTGTTTGTACAGAAGAATTTGAAGAATGTTGCGTGGGATTATCTTTAAGCAGAGGTTGGGCTGCCTTGGCGGTACAAGTGGGGAGATGTGCTGTGCTTGATGAGGAGAATAGAGTTTGTTCTGTTTGTGACCTTGTTCATGTTAAAAAATAAAGTGTCAAACATAGTGTCGTCCAAACCATAGTCTATATCAATGACGTTCCCCTTCCGGGATTGCTCAGGTGCCGCCGGAAATTCCGCCGGATGTCCCTCATTTCGGCCGGAGGTCCGTTGCCTTGGGCTTTCTTTGTGTTGGCATTTTAAACGCCGGTGGATTTCTGAGGACTATGGTTAACTGCTCCTCAGATCTCTGCAGGGTAAATCCAGACAGCTAGCTAGACCATCTGTCCAATCTGAGTTTTCTGTTGCACGACTAAAACAACTTTTGAACGTACACACGTTCCACCAAAACAAGTTCTTTCCCGAGGCTATTTTGCAGCGGCACCGTGGCTCCGTCCGGCCATGACGATTGTGATTGGTTTAAAGAAATGCCAATAAACCAGAGCACGTTTTTCTCCCATCCCGGAATGCTGTGTGGACTAGCCAGACCCTCCTCCACAGCGCTGTGGAGGAAGGTCTGGCAAAGCCAGCCTATCCAAACCATAGAGGTCCAAACACATCTAAAGGCAAATGTCACAGAGAGGGTAGAGAATGGGAGGAATTGGACCAATAGGAATAAGGATGCACACTTTCAGACATGTTCTCCTGATTTGTGGGAGTAGAGAACTTGCAGTGAGAATTTCAAACCCCCAGTTTACCTGCTCAATCGCGGCATGAAGTGTGTTAAGCTCCGCCTCCCTTAGTTACTGTTGCTACGCCTGTTAAGCTTTCCGCTCATGCACAGCACATATGCAGTTTATGGCAGGTTGACCATTGAAATTCTTTTCAAAACAAGGGTGATTGATTTCAGACTGAGGTAGTTTAACTGCTAGTATTTCTAGCTGGTAAATGTTGAATTGGCTGGCTGAAATGACAACTGTCGCTAGTAGACCTTTATCAGCTGTTGCTAGCTATATAATAAAGCTAATGTCACATCCGTAAAGGCCCTGACACACCAACCCGATTATCGCCCGTCGGACAGTCTGGCGAGGTCAGTGACTCGAGTCTGTTCTGTGTGTTCCGTGCCGTCGTCCGTCGGAGGGGCCATCGGCATCCGTTTTGGCCGACCTGACTTGCTGGGTCGGAGGGCGGGCAGTCGGACTCAGTGACCAATCTGATTGGTGGAGTGCTAACCCGGAAATGACGAGCGGGTTGAGCGTGACTAGAGTCTCTCAAAATCTGACGAAAATCTTTTAAACTGACCTTTGTCGATCTGAAATGAAGACAGATTCAGCAACTGCACGGCCTATTTCTCGCTTAAAATGTTTTCAGAAACACGTTTCGGTGAACTATTTTCGTAAATTATGAGATCGTATTCCGAAATAGCAGCCATGATGGGCTGGCTTTAAAATTCCGGAGAAGCCAGACCCATGCGTTCGTACCATTAACATATTTAAAATGGACCAACAGATCCCGTTACTCTGGACGGAGACCAGTGATGGATATTAGAAGCAGTTTTCCAGTGATGGCTGAGCGTTACTGAGCAGCCTCCAACTGAGCTTGAAGACGTAAATGTGACGTGAGCAACCTGTCTGAAAGTTGGAGGTCTTCTGGTAGCTGTGCCAAGAGAAATCTCAATCATTCCTAATCTTGCAGAGACGGAGAGCGTAGGTATATGTAAGGAGATAACATAGGCACAGGCTAATTATTGCTAACTAAAATGCTAGTTAACATTAGTAATTAAACTTAAACAGCTAATGTAAGTCGAAACTGTCTGCGAGCTTCTCCTGTACTGTACGGTAATTCCTCTACTATGCGACAGTAAGTAGTCGCGTCTGCTACAGAGCCATAATGTGAGATACAAGGTAATGGAGCCTTTTATACATTGTCGCGTTTCTTTTGAAATAAACAATGGACAAATAGTCTTTAAACGCTTCAGATGTAAAGTTATTCGCTGTCAAATTGGCGCCAAAATGAATGGCAGTCAATGGAATGCTAACAGGAGGTGATGGCTTGGTAGCATCAAAATGGCGCCATAGGAGCTACGTGTTCGAGGAGAAGCTTACCCCCTTGGTTCGTACAGCTGCCGGTTTTCATTTTTTTGGGCGACAATACAATGCTGTTATGGAGACGTATTACGTCTTGCGCACGCGCAGAACGTCGCTCAAGTCGGTGTCGCTTTGGTGTGTTCCGAGGCACTTTTTTGACCAACTCGTGGAGGCCTTTTTCTGCTGACGGTCGGCCGTCGGGTTGGTTTGTCAGAGCCTTTAGACGTAGAAACGTCTCTGGCTGACTTTTTAATGTCTCCAGCAGTTATGCTTTAAACGTGAACAGCTGTAGAATGATATATGAATATGCACTTGATGGCTACATACATATATCCGTATCATGCCAAAGCTGCATGTCCTGTCCTACACAAAAATCAGCATCCTCACCGGTTCATGATCCATGTAGAAGAGCATTGTTTATGTATTGCAGGGTGGAGGTAGTTAGTCCCAGTATTATAAGTAAAATGTAAGACGTGTTTTATTCTGACATGACACTGTTAGGCTGCTTAGTTTACATACTTGGACAATCGAGACAGGTTGGATTTATGCTTTATAGTTTGTATTTTCAAGCAATATGTTTCACTTTTAACACTAAAAAGGCCAAAAAAGACACCACTCTCTATAGTCTTTATATTCAGAATATCTGTCTGAACACAATCCCACACGCGCTGCTGCTCCAAGGAGGGATCATGTTGTAAACACTGACCAGTGTAACAATATATCAAATCCCAGTAGGTCAGTGGCCAAGTCAGCTCTTTAAAAACTGAGTAAAGGCAGAGCAGGTGGAGCATCAGTTTGAACAGCGTCATGCAGTTTGTGTATATCTGTCTGCCCCTCCATGCTCCTGCATTCCCTTTGTCTTACATCCTGTTGTCACCCTGCAGAGCAGCACCGAACAGGGACTGAGGGCCCTGTGGTTCCTAGCAACTGTTACCATGGCTAGATCTCACACTGGACACTGTGTGCGTGTTTAAGGAACTCACTTGGCTTCTTGTCAGTACATTTCTTCCTGTAATAGCAGACAGGCACTTCCTGCAGAACAAAGGAAAGAGATGGAAGAGATACGAGAGATCCCGGCCTTTTTTGAAGCCTGTGTCTAAAGCTGGGACGGATGGAGGAAGGTTTGGGCTGGTTGCATTTAAGCCATGTGATTTTTCATTTTAAAGAGAATTGTTCAGGTTGTTAAGTGTGAGCAATGAAGATAGATAGAGATATATATATATATATAACAACAACTGTGGAGGTGGTAGACATTCATTGTTTTGATCAAGGACACACAACGCAGGGCTAACATAGGGAAATAGGCAGACTCCTGTCATCGTCAAACTCACCGTAAAACTCAGCTTTGACCAAATCTGCATCACAGACTTCATTGTGTTGAACCAAGTTTTGTTTACCCAGTGTGTCTTCTCTCTCCAGGGGGCCTTTATTCACCCAACTGGGTGAGTCCACCAGACAAGAGGTGCTGTGGCTAATCGCCGGCTGTGACCGCTGATCCCTGAGGAGCATGAGTCATGGCCTCAGTGGTGCTGGTTGACGCTGGTGGGACGGTGGTGGAGTATGTCGCAGCTGAAGAGGACCCCGAGCAGGTGGGTCAGACGCAAGCAAGAGCAAAGCCCAATTTATGCTCCTGCGCTAAGTTCACGTCATGGGTACACACGTAGGTACCGCGTAGATACCGACCCTACGCCGTAGCCTCACGTGCACCTCTCAAAAAATGTAACTACACGGCGCGGCGACGCAGACCGCAATACCTGTGATTGGTCCGTTGCATCAGATAAGACAACTATTATGCAGTAAGGTTGTGTCATTTATTGTGCATGCTACCTTATATTTACCAGTTGTTATTTGACCTTAATAAAATTGAGATATGTCTTGAATGGGATTGGTACCATAGGGTTTAACCAAAATCTAAATGTAGCTATCAGCAACATTGGTTTGCATCAAGTTAGCAAACACAAGCCAGTCTGTTAACATGGATATTTGCAAGCCTCCAAGTTTGGTAGCAAATCTATACATGATTCCATGGTAAACCAGAGTTATAGCATTAGTTATGTTTTCCAGATGATTGTCATTTATTGTACATGCTACCTTTTATATTTATCAGTTTTCAGCTCAGCAACCTCGTTTTTTGCATATTGTAAGCTAGCCGTAAACCCCCATTTGGCTGCTACATTCCCAGTGTTAGCAAACGCTAGCTAGTCTGTTAACATGAATATTTGCAAGCCTCCAAGCACAGACGTCACACTTTAAATCCTACCTGTTGCCTCTCACCATCCACTTATTTAACTGCTGTCGCATCCCTTGACATGTCATCTCCTTTTCCCTCTTTCTTTTTCTAGTTTTAGCCCCAACAGCTGTTTTGCTTTGCTCTTTTTCCATAGACAGCAACTTACTACTCGTACGCTCGTACCTGCTCACTCAGCGCTCACAGCGCCCACCCGCTCCCTCCCCTCCCCCTCCCTCTTCTATGTCAACATTCTATGATGGAATCTTATGAGACAGGGCGCCTACTCTAGTTAGTCCTCTAAAATGTTATATAATAACATTGAGAAAATGCAGAAATGATCTGGAAATGCACAACAGCAGCTACATATTGAAAAAAATAATCTTTTTTTTTTTTTTTTTTAACCATCACTTTGGCGCCCCCCGTTGTGCTGCGCCCCTATGCGCCGCATATAGTGCATTCCCATTTTTTGCGCCACTCGCTAGAACGACGCAGACACCAGCGCACAAGTATAAACCTCAGGCCACTTACGTAGACTACGGCGTAAGCTCTGTGTAGAGCCCCCGCAGAAGCATACATTCTGCTTAATCCGGCAACGGCAGTTTACAACAGAATCTTGCCTTCTTTTCTCATATCTGTCTTATTTCTCTTATTGAAAACTATTTGACTGCCTCGCTCTCTTTCGAACCGCAATCCCTTTCCCCTGCAGGAGGGAGAGTGTGAGGTGGACTTGGAGTTTGAAGGGGAGGTAGAAGGCGAGTGTGAAGCTGAGGAGGCCTATGAAGAAGTACAGGACAGAGAGGAGGCTGAGGATTACCCAGCAGTCATAGTGGAGGAGGTACCCGGCGCCAGCATGGCCGGCGAGCAAGGTTACTCAGCCCAGGTGTTTGTGTGTGACGACGAGGCCTACCTGATGCAGGAAGTGGGCGATGAGCAGGAGGTGGAGACAGAAGGGGAGCCAGGTGAGACATGAATATTCCTGTATTCACCAGAAATTGGACGTAATGTCCCCTCATATTGTTCCTTTTGGCACTATAGGTTAGTGCATCAGATGACTCACTCCACTACCAAACCCTGGTCGTTAAGCAACCTTAACGGGAAATTTGTCTCCTGTTTCTTTTTCTACATCCTGTTACCATTGTTGGTGCACAGTTCCCATTTCTGGGTGCTGTTGTACCGTTTACTTTCATGGGCTGCATGTTTCAGAAACAAGACATTAGCTCTAGACTTGTGAGAGATTTCTGATCATTTATAATTTTGCTTTAACCATCCAGCGATCCACTTGGATAGTTCGAGATAGTTCAGGTGCTGCCGGAACTTCCGCCGTATGTCCCTGTTTTTAGGCCAGATGTCTGTTACCTTCCGCTTTCTTTATGTTGGAATTTTAAACTTTTTTCCATTACATGGTACCTGCTCGACTCGCCTCGACTCTACTCGCCTCACTGTGCGTCCGTTTTCCATTGCAGATTTTAGTACCGCCTCAGCGTGGCTGGTCGTCATAGCGGCGCCGCAGTAAACTGCCGTGACCTAACGCGACACACACACACACACACACACACACACACACACACACACACACAGAACGTGGAAGGTGTGTTGTTGTTGCCACAGCCAGAAGACACATTTCATGAGGCAGCAAAAAAAAAACGCAGCTGGCTAAACTATTTAAAAATGGCGGGTTTGCTCAGGACACCCCCCTCTGTCGCTTTCACGTCACCTTTTGGTATCGCCTCAGCTCGCTTGGAACCTCGACTGAGGTGGTACTAAAAGAAGTACCTGTTAGCAGGTACCAGGTACTTTTAGAGTAGTAGTTTTTAGTAGAGTCGAGGCGAGTCGAGCAGGTACCATGTAATGGAAAAGCGCCATAAAACAGCTTTTGAAAGTACACACGTTCCACCAAAACAAGTTCCTTCCCGAGGCTGTTTTGCAGCGGCAACGTCATTGTGTCCGGCGCTTAGCGCCGCCCATGAAGATTGTGATTGGTTTAAAGAAATGCCAATAAACCAGAGCACGTTTTCCTCCCACCCTGGAATGTTGTGTGGACTCGCCAGACCCTCCTCCGCAGCGCTGTGGAGGAGGGTCTGGCAAAGCGAGACTAAGCTTTCTATAAAGAGCCGTGGTTCACATTCACACAATTGAAAAGATTTTGAATTTTGAATTGAATTTTCAGCTGGTGCCATGGCCAGAGTGGCAAATCAGTTGAAACAGGCAGTTCATTTTTCCCTGACTCCATCCTAGTACCGAATCCACCATATCAAAATTCACTCATTGTTTTTATTACATCTTCCAACACCATTGTTTTTTTTTTAATATTGTTTTTGTGGTGTGCCTGTAGTCTGTAGTACCTTTTAACACATTTCTTTATGGATATTAGAAAGGTTAGAACATGTAATGAAAATCGTGGCACGTGAATCTAGATAGAGACAGAAGGTCCACACATGGCTTTCATAAATTCCAGCTTTCAGTGTTGCTTGTGCTTGTTGTGGTTGGGCTGAAATGCAGCATATTTGTCATATGATTCCAGCATCAGTGTGAGGAGCTCTGGTAAAGTAGGCTGTTTACACACTGCCACCTTGTGGGTAATTTTTAGACGGCACCTATTTCCTGAACAGTGATATACAGTAGGTAGCTAGTATTAACTCTCTAATCATCCCTTTATCTCTTATTAATGGTGCCTCGTGTCCAGTCCAGTGCAGTGTTCATAAGTAAGAAATGGACTGAAAGACAATTTAGTATTTTGAACCAATGAAAGCTGCATTTATTCACACCGTCCCAAATGACATCCTTAAACTCCACTTCAACATAATCTTAATTAGAAGCATCTGCAAGCAGGATAAGAATTACCAGGAAATGTTTTTGCATCACTCCATATTAGGCCTGCACGATAAATCGTTATCAAATCGCGATCTCGATTCACCCCCGTTCACGATTTAACTTTTAAATGACTTTGATTTTTTTTCTCCTTCAGTTAATTTATTGAAAGCATTTGACATTGACATGTTTTAATTATGTAAAGACATGTTCAATGAGTTCAGATAGAGCCTGTATCGGGGCCATATTTAGTTCAGTGTGTTATGTGTCACTATTTTTGGTAGCCTACTGTATTTAAATGGCCAGTATGTTCTTTATTTTCTTTATTCATTGAAGCCTCTATGTGCTATAGGTGCCAAAATCGATCTAATCTATGTTTGGTACTGCCAATTTGTTTTGTTTGGTAATGGTTCATGTGTGCAATAAACGCGTGAGAAAAAAATCGTGGCAGAGAATCGTGATATCAATTCTAAGCTAAAAAAAAAAAATCGTGATTAATATTTTTCCCCGAATCGTGATATTCAGTCATCTTGAAATACACGATTGTTGTCGTTTTCATGTAATTTATTACATTATGTCTGTTTAGTCTCATAGAGACAAAAAAAAAATACAATGACACCTAACAAAAGAACAGGTGCACAAATAAAAAGAAGTTTGAAAATGCTGTAGATGTAATTACCACACTTCCACAAAAAGCATTTGTACTGTAGAAGTGCTAGCTGCGTGTAAAGCACATGCCAGTCAACCTATATTTCTAATACTTCTGATTCTGTTTAGGAAATTAAGTTGAATGTTGCCTCCAAACTTATATTTCACACAAAGTTATAGCAAACCTAAAGAATATTTTGTAAAAAAAATAAAAATAAAAAGATTATTTGCACTAGTAGTTATTTAGTTGGTTGACGATAACATTTTATTTAATATCAACTTTGCCCTGCACAACTTACAGTATATTCCTCACAGGTGTTTTAGTATCGCAAAAGAAGCCATTTCAAATACGGAATTGAAAATGACCTAAACTGTAATATATTGACCAATTTAGTTTGAGTGCATTTGGCTTGTGCAAAAATCCTAGTTAAATCAGTAAAACAACACAAAATAAATGCTGTGAAGTCATTCTAATCTATAGTTTAGACAGAGCAGCAAATGTGTAATCACAGTCATTACTTAACATGGTGGTGTTCATTGTTTTCAACCTGAACTGAAATGTCTTGTTGAAGTTTACCATTCGTATCAGTCAATTTGTTGTGCAAACTGCAACTTTGTTCTGTAATTGAAATGTAATGATTGGTTTTTCTTCAGTATAATAATTTTGAAAAACGGTGATCACAGCAGTACAGCTTTATTTGACGTACTCGCTACGCAAGTGAGGGAGGGCCGGGGAGGGCGAAGGAAGGATTTCCTGTGTCGGCTGCGGAGGGATACCTTTCTGACGCCGTAGTCTGTCTCGTTGAATTCGAGGAGATTTCCCATTAGCTGCGGAGTGATCTGAGCTAGTGGCTTCCTATACAATTCAGTGAGAAGTCAATGTGAATCTGCAGCAAGGGGAAAACATGGCGACTTTACAGCATGAGGGTCACGAAAACCAGCTTGATCTACTCATCAGAGCCGGTAACGTAGCTCTATGTATTTATAACCTCGATCCGGGAGCTCACTTTAATGTACGGGTTGTGTTTTTAATCTCGACAGCTGCGCCTCAGTCCGCTGAGTAGTGTGGTGAAGTAATGGAGGGCAATCAGGAAGTGATCACCTTGGTAGCAACCTGCATGGCGTTGCTACACGGTGTACCGACCCGGTTTAAGAGGTGAAAAACGTTCGCAGAGCTTGCCAGTCTGCACAAGTAGATCGCTATCTGCACGAAGTGTGTTTTGCATGTCGGAGCCGATTTTTTTCCCACCGCAGCGCGAGTTGGAATAACGGTTTGCAGATCGGCTCTGCACAACCAGGAAGTGCAAAGATGTTGTCTCTCCTACGTCTTTGCCACGCTGTCTGAGTCGGAAGGACATGTGGGTTTATTTTTAGTGGCATTAATTTGGTACACACTGTCAGTTATCACCTCTGGTGTTATTATGGCTGACGTACGTAGTATTTAGCAGTGGCTGTCTTAAGTTGGTTACGTTTATAGGAATTGTGTGCAATAACAGTCTTCACACATAGTGCCCGAATAACAGTCCAACCAACCTATTACTGAAGAGTAAGCACCGTAGTATTGTATTTCTGTGAATTTTAGGTGCGGTGGGCACAATTTGACCCAGTTTTCCGATGTCAGAGGTTTTGATAATTGTGTCGTGGTTTCCGTTATCGTGTTGTACAGCTGCTGATTGAAGCGTGGATGGCCTGGCTCACTCGCTTTCTTCCCTATAACGTTGTAGTTGTTTCGAGTGCGGCTTCAGCCTTCGACCACATTGACCCGCAGGTACACTTTTTGTGTGATTTCGCTCGCGTCTTAACAGTTTGTTGATGAACAATGCATTTTTTTTTGTGTGTGTGCAAATTTCAAAAGTATTTGTGTCCCATTTCGATGGCGGAAGCATTGTGTACGGAGAGGGCGTGGTGTGTTGTTGACGGACTTGCCCCGTACCAATAGCATGCGCGCTGGTTTAGAACGCAGCAGTAGTCCAATGAGATTTAACCTGGGGCGGGCTGTTAAGCGGAGAATGAGCCAATAGGAGGCGAGGCGGTGGTTGAGTGACAAGAGGATTTGTGAGCTTCTTCAAAGAGAACTGGAGGGAAAGGATGAGAACTGTAAACACGGAAGTCATCAGAGGCAGCACTACTTTTTGTCGGACTTGCTGCCATTCTTGGCGCCGTTACAGAGTAGTATAGCTTCATAATAGGTATTTTCTTAACTTGTGAAAACATTTGAATGCTTTTATTATATGCTACCCACACGTAAGGCACATTTGTTTCACCATTCTTTATGTTTTGTAATGTTTTAATATTCAGTAATTAAGGACAGGTCAAAACCCTAACATTTTGGACAGACTAGAAATGGCCATAGTGTCTATACTGTATGTGGTTATGCAGGTCAAGCCAAGCTGCAGCTCTCTGACCTGACACCTTTTGGTGGTCTTATTACAGCACAGCTGCCGGCTTTCAAGGGCAGCCCGGTAAGCTATAGGGTCTCTGCTGTGACGGCTACGAGCATGTCCTGTTTGTTTGTAAGTGGGATTGAATGAGTGGGACAATCTAAAGATAGCCCGTTTCTCCCCTATGCCGTGCCTGTTGCCTCCAGTGAGATAGCCAAACATGGACAGGGCGGGTGTAACGGGGTCTCGTTTCCCACCAGTGATTGACACCGACAGCAGGTGTCCTCCTGGGTTCCTTCTCAGGGTCCCAGATGGGGCCCCGTAACATTTCCATTGCTGAATCCCTTTTTCGTTCAAACAGCACTGTCCCTTGCCGTGTCTTTCCATATTTGAGATAGTAAATAAGGACTACGTTCCTTATGTCACTCTTCAGTATCGTGAACCAAGCTTGGTTTCTTGTCCCATCAAACAGGAGCCAAAGGTGCAGTGTAAAAAACTAGTTAAACATAGAAGCATGATCATGAAGACTACTGTGAAGCATGTACTTGACATCCAGTCATATTGTGCCTGGATCAGAGTGAATGTGTTGTTTACCGAAATTGATATAACATTTTGGCAAGTTGTCTTCACTAGGGGGCGCCATATAGTTCCATTTTTTATGCAGCACACAAACACAGTGTTGGTAGTGTGATAGCAGTGACAAACGGTTGTTAGTAGTATTTTTTCCTTTTGGGAAATTATTACATTAATGTGTTCTTAGCTTAGATATGGGAAAGCAAAGTGTTGTTGTATTGTCCCAGAGCAGCACACTGGTTTTCCCTGTGGGGATTGATCAAGTATAACTCGTGTAGTTTAGTAAAACACTCCACTGGGCTCAACCAGTTAACTTTTATTTTTCCTTAAACTATTTTGTAATTGATTCTGTGTGTGTTTCAGTGGAGGCGTCTGTCCATGGCACCAGTGTTCACTGCTCTGACAAGACCTTTGAGGCTGCAGAGGCTCTGCTTCGCATGGACTCACCTTCCAGCCTCAGAGAGGACCGTAGCCCAGGTAACGCACACACTAACTCGCCGGTATTTGTTACGTTTCATCATTACCTCAACATAATTGTATTCATCTGTATGGTGGCGTGTGGTTACATATTAAATGCGGTTGGTCTTTTATCTGTAGTTTGAACATGCAGAAAGTAACGTATTCCAGCTGAAATATTCTTTAAAGCTACAAAGTGAAGTTTTGCGGAGGTTTCACAGCCCCTACGGAAAAACCATAGGAATTCTATGGATCGGGTTTTCTTAACCTTAAGAGTATTAGTTAACCCAATAGATTCTGGTCAATGCTGAACACCTGGTGTAAGGGACCAAAATTATGAAATAAACCTTGTTAAACTTTAACTTTTCCGTCGGAAACTTGACTCTAGAGCTGCAACGATTAACCGATTAGTTGTCAACTCTTAAATTAATCGCCAACTATTTTGATAATCGATTAGTTGGTTTGAGTGATTTTTTTTATTTTATTTTTTTTAATTTTTTTTAAAGACAAAAGTAAAAATTCTTTGATTCCAGCTTGTTGAATGTGAATATTTTCTAGTTTCTTCTCTCCTCTGTGACAGTAAACTGAATATCTTTGAGTTGTGGACAAAACAAGACATTTGAGGACGTCATCTTTAGAGATGAGCCGATACCATTTTTTTCTTCCCGATTCCGATGCCTGAACTTGCGTATCGGCCGATACGAGTCCCGATCCGATACCAGTGTGTTATATATTTTATTATGATTTAACAACTGTATACTACTATCCCTGTATGGATGTGACATGATTTCTGTCTTTGTTGTCAGTCTGGCTCAGGTTAAACTCTTTGTGAAACATGAACAAACAAACAATGAACGCTGCAGAACGCTGCAAGAACATAAATGAACTACTTTAACGTAGATTTTCTTTAGGGCTTTATTATGTGGTATCGGATCGGTGCATAAACTCCAGTACTTACCGATACCAGGATTTTAGGCAGTATCGGGAGGTGATACCGATATCGGAACATCTTTAGTCATCTTGGGCATTTGGGGAAACACTGATCCACATTTTTTCACCATTTTCTGTCATTTTAGAGACCAAACAACTAATCGATTAATCGAGAAACTGATCGACAGATTAATCGACTATGAAAATAACCGTTAGTTGCAGCCCTACTTTACTCCGTAAGCTCTAATGTACTAGTGACCTTTCTCATCAACCAAACCGCTTATACAACTTCACAATGCCGTTTCAAAGCACAATTGTAACTCTCCCCTCTTTGAACTCCTCCACCCAGAAGCTTTTATCCCGCCTTGCATTGCGACGCCAGACTTCCTTCACGCCGCCATGCGTCCCGACATGATTACAGAGACCGAGGTGGAGATATCGACGGAGGAGTACTGCGAGGAGGAGGAGGAGGAGGAGGAGGATGATGAGAATATTGGCACCCTGATGGAAGACCCGGAGCCAGACTACGAGCCCGTCAGGAAGAAGAGAGGTAGATCCAAAGAGCTTGTAGTTTTTAGTTTTTTGCTGTGGAAAAGCACACAAAAGTGTTGTTTTTTTTTAAAAACTTTATTTCATGCTGTTGTAGGCCCACTATGAGCACCATATTGTGCAGTGTTGGGAGTTGAGCTTTGGAAAAAGGCAAAGCTGTTTTGTAAACAGTTTTATATGGGAAACATCTGGCAGCTCTGTGATTAACCTTACCTCACAAGCCCAGGCCTCAAACCTCAAACCTCAAACCAACACTCACTGCTATTGAGATGATCCAAGAGCACCATCTAGTGGTAGACTCAACTGCAGAAGTCGAAAACGATTAAGTCCTATTTGTAATGTTTCCTTGTTACAGCTGGACGGAAGCCAAAGACGCACCAGTCAGCTATTTCCCACGGCTCACTGGACCTGGGCATCAAGAAGAAACCAAGAGAAGGGAAAGGTACCCAACAGTACTACTGTTACCGGCTCTGATAAACATGGATGTAGACATACATATGTTGCCATGATAATGTGCAAAGCACCGATATGGGTTACTATTTAGCAGTGCATCAACTTTGCTTGATATCCAGCAGGAAGCACCACCTACCTATGGGAGTTCCTGTTGGACCTCCTCCAGGACAAGAACACCTGTCCCAGGTACATCAAGTGGACCCAGAGGGAGAAGGGCATCTTCAAACTAGTCGACTCAAAGGCTGTGTCCAAGCTGTGGGGCAAACACAAGAACAAGCCAGACATGAACTATGAGACCATGGGACGGGCACTCAGGTAGGCATGAGGGGGTGTGTGTCTGTGTGTCTGTTTCATAGTTTTTTTTTTTTAAAGATAATTTTTTGGGCTTTTCCGCCTTTAATCGATAGGACAGCTAGGTGAGAAAGCGGACATGCAGGAAACCGTCACAGGTCGGATTCGAACCCTGGACCTTCTGCGCCGAGGCATACGCTTCTCAGTATATGTGCGCCCGCTCTACCCACTGAACCAACCCGGCCACGTGTTTCATAGTTGTTGTTTTTTTTAAATTGATACCAATAAACATATCGCGAAAGACACTCAGAGATTTTTTATGTTAGTTGAAAGAAAATATCAGTAGAAAACGGCACTTTAAAATGTTAATGTCATTCTTTTTTTAGTGGTGCCTTTTATATTCAATTCAATGTTCAATTTGTTCAATAAAAGAAATGATTTCATTTGTTTTAAATTCAACATTTGTTGTATCTTAGCAGAATACTGAAAGCAGCAGAAATGCAGAACAGTACACTTTAATATGTTTATTTATCTCAGGAATATCGTTATCGCGATGTCCAACGTTATCGCTTATTTTCCTATATCTCTCTCTGTCTCTGTCTCTGTGTGTGTGTGTGTGTGTGTGTGTGTAACCATCCTGGTTGTCCTTTTCCCTCAGATATTACTACCAGCGCGGCATCCTTGCCAAAGTAGAGGGCCAGCGGCTGGTTTACCAGTTCAAAGAGATGCCCAAAAACATAGTCATCATCGACGATGACAAGGCGGAGATGCCCTACCCCGACGACCTGATGGGCTCCGAGAGCGCATCCTACGAGCGCGTGGTGCCTCCGTCAGACATGCTGCTGCAGGAAGCCGAGCTGTCATCCTCCAAGAAGCCCAACATCCTGCGGGGCGGGAACAGGGCCAACGCGGCCCACGCTACTGTCGCCGCGGGCAGCAGGACAGTGGCAGGAGGAGGTGGCGCAGCAGCAGCGATGGTGGCGGGGATACAAAGGATAGTGTCTGTTTCAGGAGCATCGGATGGGAGTCAGATCCAGCAGACGCACACGGCTATCATCCCTACCGCCACCGGGCCCAGGTTAGACTCATTTTTTTCATTCAGAACACAAAAGAAAATAAGAGTTAACTTGCAAAACGTAATGATCTAAACAATTGTTTTTTCGATTTATTCTGTTTTTGTGATCATAGGGAGCCGAAATCATAATCCCGGTTTTAAAATGTTGATTAATTGCACAGCCCTATTAGCAGTGCTAATGCAAGCGGCGCCGTATTTTCCCCAACAGTAAGTATTGACTTTTGACTCGGTGTGCTGTCTCGCCGTCTCATCTACAGGACGGTGCGGGTGGCAATGCAGGTGCCTGTCGTCATGACAACCTCACTGGGTCAGAAAATCTCCACAGTTGCCGTGCAGCAGCCCACAGGGACAACGGGGGCCGCCGGCCACACCACCCTCCTCACCAACTCTTCTGCCGGGAACGCCAACTCGCAACAGAAGGTGTGCACGTGTGGAAAGTGATCCGCTGCCACAGCAGGGCATCTGCAGGTCACTCCTGCAGCTACAGCGTACGAGTGTCTATTTCAGCAAAGAATGCATCGTCTTTTAAGAATTCATGCATTCATTTTCTCCTGCTTATCCGGGTCCATGTCGCATTCATTTAATTCAATAGATTTTGAGAAATTATTGTTATATACTGCTGGAAATGTCTTGTTTTCCATCATACTTTCATACTTTTATGATTACGAGACCGGTATTAAACTGCATGGCATGTGGTTTTAAACAGGTCTTAATATTTTTTTTTTGTATTTTGGGTAGGTTGTGATCCAGACCATCCCCACCATGATCCCGGCCACAGCCGAGAACGGAGACAAGATCACCGTCCAGCTGGCCAAGATCATCACAATCCCGGCGCACCAGTTGGCTCAGTGTCACCTCCAGACCTCCACGGGCGCCGGCAAGCCCGGCGTCTCCCCGGCAGGCATCAGCCTCCTCGGGAGCCCCCTGACGGTCCGGGCCCTGGCGCCTGTCAACGTCGGCCCGGGAACGCAGGTGATGAGACTCAGCGTGCCCACGCAACCACAGACTCTAGTGGTGTCGCAGGCGGGCAGCGGGGCGGGGGTCGTGACGGTGTCGGCGGCCAATCACGCGATGGCGCCGCACCCTCGGATCATGAATTCCGTCATGGTCAACGGCTCGGAGCTCGTGATAGGAGCGCCAGCAGCCGGAGGAGTCACAATGGAGAAGCTGAAGGCCGCAGGCGTCCAGCTCCAAACCGTGCAGTTGCCGGTGACAATGGCCGTCCAGAAGAGCCAGGGGAGCCCCAAAACTGTCCCGAACGTCCAGTCAGAGACCTTGGACGCTGAGGTGGTTATCAAACTGCAAACGCCTGACGTGGCGATAAAGAGCGAAGAGCCCGAGTGTTGAAACGCACCCTATTTCGGCGGGTTAGTTTGTACATGTCTGACGTCGTTTTTGCTCTTGTAAAAAAAAAAAAAACAGCAGCAGTCTGTGAGACTTTTTAAAAAAAAAAAAAAAAAAAGAAAAGACTCCCGAAAGGCCTGTTTTTAGCCCTGAACCTGTCTTCACATCTTCCCTGTTGTTCCCAGAACTTTACTGATCCACGCCGGTCCTCAGCAACCACACTGAAACCTCGCCCAGTGTCGTGCACGGAGATCAGACTGTACTGTACTCAACCTAGGAAAACACACAGACCTTAAAGGGACTTGTTGGGAAAGGTAAAGGGACCAACCTTGATCACTACGATGAATGGCTTCTCAGTGGATCGCCATCACTGACTTCCGTTGGAAGGAAATTACCTTTTTAAAATGCAAAAATGAAGAAGCTGAAACACTACAAAATGAGGCAAATAATTACAACTAACCAAACTATAAAAATACACAGTTGGGGGTGTAATTTAGAGACCATTTGTTTATATCATGGCTCTACAGATTATGCGAAAACCAGCAATCTATTCTTGTTTTTACTTCTATCACTGTGCAGATCAAGTGTGACTGGTGCTACGCGAGTGCTAAAGAAAGAGACAGTGGAGCTGTGAGAAGCTCTCAGAAGGAACATTATCAGACAGAAAATGGTCATGTATGTACATATTTTTATATATATATATATATATATATATATATCTCTCCTATATACAGTTTACGGCGCTAAAGTTAACAGGACAGCCTTAGTTTTTTTAAATTTCACTTTCTTTTTCATGTATTGTCTGAACAGTAAGCTGAAATTTGTTTTTGTGTGTTGATACCTTGTACCAAGCACAGTATTATTGAAATTAGTAGAACTAATATTTGTAATATTATTAGTTCCTTTTGTCACTATCGGGCTGTTCGCCAACGTCTAGGGAAATGTCAAGGTTTGAATCTCGGACTTATTTGACTTAAGGGTCTTGGCTATTTCTCCTTTCTTTTGACAAATGTTTGCTCTTTTCACAAGCCTACATGGAAATGCAAATAAATGTGACTCAGAGCTGATGCATGCTGCCATCTCTTGAAAAAATAATCCAAATGCAATGAAAATCCTAAATTTATGCAATATGGCTGTGAAAAATATAAAACCACTATGGATCCCAGGTCACTTTACTTCAAACAGAAGGTCAATTTGCCAGCATACATGTTTTTTTTTTTTTTTTTTACTGCCTTTTTGGCCCTGCCCCTTAATTTCAATATTTTTGTCTAAAGAGGAAAGACGGAGAGAGATGTTTGTGTTCAGACTGAACTGTTTGTATATTCAACATTTGAAGTATATTCTATTTTCTTGTACTCTTGTTTCAAAGTGTATTAAAGTAGATTTTACTGAATATAAAAAGACATTTGAAACCTGACCTGTTATGGATGTATTCTAATTTTACGTGTGCTGATTTTCCACTACTGCATCTGGCCAGCTCGTGAATGGGATGGAATCACTTAAAACTATTTTTGATTTTTCATACAGAGTTTGAGTAAAGTTTGCACAACCCTTTTAAATATCAACAATTCTGATCAAATCAGAAGCGTGGTCTAGATTTGGAGGTTACTTACAATATAAAACCAAATCCGATTTGGCAGTAACCTAATTTTTTTTAAGTAGCGATAACCTTTGTCCAATGTATCAAACTCGCTGAGTGCAGACTGTTTCTGTGGTTATGTAGCACGTCCTGCCACCAGGTTGCTTCAGTTTACACAACTTATTTCATTGATACGGTAGACAAAGAGAAATGGGGGTGTTATCCAGGCGTGCTGTAGCTGAAAAGATGCTCATGAACTGGTAACAATGACTAGTTCTGTAAAATTAGGATTGGGCATTGAAAACAGGTTCCAACTTGGAATTGTTTGAAAAATAGACCAACAGCCGACTCCGGAAGTAAAAATCCCATTGATTTTCTCCATAAGGATTTAAAAAATCAGTCATAATGTCTAAACCATCCGAGGTAGACTGACCCCGAGCTACGAGGTTGTGAAACCAAGGTTTCTCCTCCTGTAGAAGCCAGAAGTCCGTATGAAATCAACCTTGTTTTAAAAAGAACATGTTTTAGCTGCGATCTCATGGAGAAAAACTACACTACCCACAATCCTAAGCGTAACCGCAACATCTGATTGGTCCAACTCGCTGTTGCCATAGAAACATTTACCGTACCGCGAACGGCTAGAGCGAACTTCTACCATTGAAGTCTATGATAGTTTCTGTACACCGTCTTGTACCTTTTTTTGCCTTTTTTTTTTTTGTCGCCATTTTCAAAATGTTTTTTTGCGCCGAATCAAATGTGTTATGCTCACTATTCATCTCGTAGCTGGTTGGCTTGGTTCCAGACTTAAAACTATATATAAGCAATTTTCCAAACGTCAATGAAATAATTGAATGAGGAAAAACACATCCGGAGTCACAAAGGGGGCCGTCACTGTTGAGCTCTATTACGATTCCAATGGAATCGTTCCAAATTATTGAAATCAAAACGATGCCCGACCCTAATTAAAATGGTGCAAATGCAAAATCCTCAAATGTTCCCTTTTGTAATGGGAAATGTTTTCAAAAGTCTAAAGTAGCCTTTGACCATCTACTTTTGCGGGACATTTAAAATGTGTTTCGGCATCACTTATACTTTAAGTTGAGCACATACAGTACAATGTCTCATCACATGGTACTTTGAAGCTTTAGTGTGTAACTTTTTTATATTAATAAACGTCCGTTACATTCAAGCCATTGCCAAATGAGTTGCTACAAAGCTAATTAAGGCTACCAGCTCTACACAACGCTCTCTGTGTTTCTCAGTATGGCTACGTTCAGAAGATTGTGGCGTCCGGCGACTTTCGCGCGCAGAAGCTCGAGCGAAGGTAATTACCTCTTCTGAAGAGTCCATGTTTGTTTTTTTTAATCCTCCGTGTCCTCCTTGGCTACTAGCAACTGTGTGGGGGAGGGGGTGGGGGCACGTGCGTGATCACGGAAGGCTTGTATCATGTGGACGCGCCGACAGAGTTGTCATTACTTAGAATTCCTCATGGGGGGAACAGAAACTACGCACTATAGCTTTAAAAGAGGAACATGAACAGTACCTGGTAACATGCTGATACTGTATACTACACAGTATCAGCAACACCATGCTTCTGTGGGAAGCTAGTTGGGGAACCCTACTGTATAGTATAGGGTGAAATTAATTTCCCATCCATATAGCAACAGTTGTGCCAGTCTTGACTCTTCTGTTGGTACAGTATGTCCAGTTAACTGGATTGTTCCCATGACGCAAAGTTCACAGTACAGAAGTGATTTGGTAATCTGTGTCTGTAACGTTAATGGCGTAACAATTGCTCCACATTCACACACTGTGTCTGTGGTTATCATTTATCATTCATTTATCATACCGGTTGGTTCTGTTGATGATTTGATTGTATTGTTGATACCAATGTTCAGACGTCAGTTGATTACATTTAGCACTGAAAAAACAAATATTTGAGCTGTAGCTGAAAGGATACTGGAGTTTGCAGTGTAATTCCTGACAACAGTATATATAAGCACGTAGTTAGACATATATCCGAAAAACATATATCACGGGTCAATGGAATTTAGTTTGACTAAATAGAACATGCATTTGGAAATTGAACAGCGAGGTGTCTTGGGCACTGCCTCAGTCAATCTGGATAAACCACAGGGCATGCTGTTAGCAGTTGTATTTTATTTTTATTTTACTTTTGTTCAGTGAGTTCTGTGGATTATTCCACCAGGACATTGTTTCGTCGTGGACACACTGCAGTAGTTGGTTCTTCAATGCTATAAGCACCACAAACAGATTTACATTTATTTCTATTGCCTGTAAAAAAAAATAAAAAATAAAAAAAAAACAGAACTTTTTGCATCGCTAGAAACCACTGGATGATTCAGTAAGGACCCTTTCATTTCCCAAACCACCACGTACTTAGCAAAGCAAGGAGCGCGTAGTCCGAGAGAGTAAATAGTAAATCTACGTTATACTCTACTGCCAAAGCTACAGTTATTAAATATAAACAACACATGTACTGCTAAAATACTTCATTCTCTGTCACTCTGTAGTACATTGGCAGTGTGAAGCACAACATTTTAGGGATAGACCGATTATCAGGCCGTTTGGCAGTTTGCAGATTATCTGTCTCGGCGTTTTATTTGCCTGATAACCGATAAAGTTAATGAATTAGTGCGCTACTTTGGCTTGGCTACAGCTCTGTGTCTGTCCCTCTGAGTCTAACTTCATGCCCCCCCAACACTCTCTGTTACTGAGGATTATGTTTCTCATTTATTAAATTATTGCTTAAAGCATCTAAACAAAGTTTTGTGTTGGAGTATGTAACAATCCAAAATCTTAATTTGCATTTAAAGATTTTCATTTTCACTGTAAATGATATCGGTTCCAGATATCAGTTTTATTAACTACTAATAATCAGTATCGGCCTTGAAAAACCTGTATCGGTCGATCCCTACAACATTTACTACAGTTTCAATAAAATATTTTGATTTTTGAGATATATATATATATATATATATACATATATATATATATATACATATATATATACATATATATATATATACATATATATATATATATATATATATACATACATATATATATATATATATACATCATCCATCCATCCATCCATCTTCATCACAGCTTATCCCAGGGGTCGGTCGCAGTAGCAGCTCAGACTGAGGCCCTCGAGGTATCGCTCCAGGCCAGGTTAGCTCACAGCTCCCACTGATCAGCTCATCCAGCTGAGTGTAATCCCTCCACCTAGTCCTCCCTACCAGATCACCCTGGAGGCGCCGCATCCCTACTGGGCCCCACACACTACTATCGATATACAGTCATATATATATGTATATATATATATATATATATGATATATATATATATATATATATATATATATATATACATACATACATACATACACTTACCGGTCAAAAGTTTGGGGTCATTCCACCATTCCAGACAGATAGTACCAGCTGAGATCAGTTGCATTGTTTTTTAACCAGGGCAGCAGTTTCAGATTACATTATGTGTTTATTGCAAAGGGTCTCTCCAATGTTTTCTCAGTTAGCCTTTTAAAATGATGTAAACACATAATGTAATCTGAAAAACTGCTGCCCTGTTAAAAATAATGCAACTGATCTCAGCCGTATTCTGTCTATAATGGAGTGGAATGGATATTTCAGTGACTCTCAAACTTGTGACCAATAGCGTATATATATATATATAAAAACGGTCATAAGTTTCACTGTGCAATTTATGTTTGAGTACAGATGATTTAACTCGGTGCAGAAAACACTCTCACAGAAGTCGTTTTTCCATTACGTGGTACCTGCTCGACTCGCCTCGACTCTACTCGCCTTTTTTGGTTTTCCATTAAGAAAAAAAGTCCCTGGTACCTGCTAACAGGTACTTCTTTTAGTACCACCTCAGTCGAGGTTCCAAGCGAGCTGAGCCGATAGCAAAAGGTGACGTGAAAGCGACAGAGGGGGGTGTCCTGAACAAACCCGCCATTTTTAAATAGTTTAGCCAGCTGTGTTTATTTTTGCTGCCTCCAGCTTCATTTGAAACAAAATGTGTCTTCTGGCTGTGGCAACAACAACACACCTTCCACGTTCTGTGTCGCGTTGTCAGTTTCCTGCGGCGCCGCTTGTTTTATAGTTCTGCAGAGCTTTCGCCTTAGCCTACGTACACACACACACATGGCCGGCTCGACGCACGCACCAGCGTATAAAGTATAAACATCAGGACACTTACATAGTATACGGCGAAAGCTCTGCGTGGAGCCTCCACAGAACTGTAAAACAAGCTCAAGTGGCCTGATGTTTATACTTGTGCGCTGGTGTTTGCGTCGAGCCGGCATATAACAGCCAGCCACGCTGAGGTGGTACTAAATCTGCAATGGAAAACGGACGCACAGTGTGTTGAGTCGAGTTGAGCAGGTACCATGTAATGGAAAAACGCCAAAAGTGGGGAGGTAGACTATGCCGTTCAGCATCATAAGTTATCTGACTTTTCAATCTACGCGCAGTAACCAACGTCCCACTCTGGTTTCTCTGTCCTGTCTTCACTCCCGCCCCCGTCGCTCCCGCGTGGCGTCTCATCAGCGCGCCTCATTGTTGAGTGAACCCAACCCGACTGTGTCCCTTCCTGTGCGTTTGCTCATCATTTCCTTCTCACTCCTCCTCCTCCTTGAAGCTGAAGTCACAAACCAGAGAGAGATGGTCGGACGGATAGCTGAAGGACGGAAGCCTGTTTGGCCCAATCTGTTCCTCATTGGGCATGTCCAAAACGGCGTCCACTCTCAGTGTGTGCTGACTGTACCAGATGTAGTCCAGAGTGGAGCAGCATTCCCCTGTAGGCCGAATCTTCCATGTGGTGTACTCCGGCTCAGTCAAACCGTCTTGACTGAGTTTCTTATAGGCCGAGTCCAAACCGAGAGGCGACGCGGCGAAACGTCGGTACACCTCCTCAGTTGGGATTGCGTTGAAATCTCCACATACGAGCAGAGGAATGTCAGAGCTGGGGGCGCCCGCGTGTTTCTGGACCAGAGTCTGGAGCTGTCGCAGGAGGTCGGAGCCCTGGGCGCTGCGGAGCCACTCCCAGCCAGAACGAGCCTTCAGATGGGTCACGGCCACGCACACGCATCTCCCTGTGCTCCGGCAACGCAGCATCGTCACCACGGCAACCTGTTGCAAAGAGAGCGGCGTGTTAGAAGGGGCTTACGGTGAGTCGCTTTTTAAGCATCCAAGTGTAGCTTTACACACTTTGTACCCACCTGATTGGTCGGAATCCTTATGGCAGAAAGGCGTATGCTCATGCTGTCCAGGAACTCGTACCGCGACTGATCGAAGAACAGCGCGCAGCCGTCGGGGCCGTTGTTGCCCTCCACGTCCAGGCACGGCGACCAGGGTTTAGGGCAAAAGTTGCTGCTGTAACCCAGGCCTGCCAGTACCGGCTGGAGGGTGTCGTAGTAGTGGTCGACTTCCTGCAGACACAGGATATGAGGTCGGTAGGTGAGGATCTCCTCTAGGATGAGGTACTTCCTACGGGACCAGCTGAGGGCCTCCGGAGGACACTGGACAAAACTGTCAAGTCCCTCACCCAGGGCTGAGGGACAGAAGAAAGGGAGATCTGACTTCAGCATTGAGTTAGTCTCGCATTGCCAGACCTTCCTCCACAGCGCTGCGGAGGAAGGTCTGGCCAGTCCACACAGCATAGGAGAATAAGCGGTAAGGGTTTGGTTGCATTTCTTTAAACTAGTGCTGTCAGTTAAACGCGTTAACGGCGTTATCGCAAACCCATTTTAACAGCGTACAGTTTTTTTTATCGTGAGATTAACGTTCTTTTTGGCCTAGCAAACTTTGTAGTTTTTTTCACATGCTGTTGCAACAACTAGTAACGTTAGAAAAACTACAACACCACACCGGATCTAGCTAAACCGGAAACTAAACAACAGGCACGCCGCACACGCTTGTTTGGGCTTGCGAGCCGGCCAAAGAGTAGTAGGCTAACGTTACGTTTTGAGTGGATGGCGAGCGCGAGACGCCGAAATGGACGGCAATAAGATTCTGAATGGAAAGTTTACT